>NC_056736.1:572319412-572619412 GCF_019279795.1 Protopterus annectens
AGTGAAGTCTCTGCTTCATGCATTATCCCTCTTTGAAATAATACATTGTCTCCCCAAGCCATGCATTTTGTAATTTCATTGGAAATATGGCACCCACTTTATTTCTATGCATCTCCTTAAGGTACAGAACCATATTTAGCATATGCCCATTCTAGATTATGTCAGTCTTTCCGTCGGGATCCTCCCCCTCACTTTACAAAAGAATGGTGCAGTCAGGCTTAGCAGCCTGCAGGTTGCTAACACACTTGTGGACTGTACCCTCGGGTGAGGGTACCAGCAACTCCTCCAGTCCTTTGGGAGTTAGTCTCCCCTCTAGGGAGGAACTGGACAGTTTCATGAGAGGATAGATTAACTACTTTAGTACTCCAGGTAGTAGTTTGCTTGACCCTTTAGGCTTATCATCTTTTAATGCCCCAAGATAATCTTTTCCAGTCCCATATCAGAATTCTCCCCCACCCCACACACATATAAATATCATGCTCACCAATACAAGCAATTTACTAAGAAAATCTGTACTCTTCTTGGTTTCTATATCCCTTACTTCTATCCCTGTTATCTTTTCCTTCACATATGCAAAGGAAGCTTGTTTCCCATCCTTTGTTTAAATTCATTTTGTTAGTCCTTGCTATAGAATCTTCTTGGCTCACCCGATCTCATGGATTCATGACGACTCTATGAATGCAGTTTTTGTGAGAGCCAATAAATCAAAGTGGTTATATGGAAATCCACTTTCAGTGAACCCGAAACATAGTATTTTTTCAGGGAGAAGCTCTCCACACTCCCTAACTTATATGTACTAATTCCATGGGTGCACAATAGTAGGGGAAAAGCAATCATAATTTGCCGAAAGTGGTTTTCAGCATATCTTTTTCTCACTATCAGTACTTGACTTAATTCCCTTCAGAGAGTTGTTACATTCCCAAGCTCACTGGCTGCTCACCGTTTACCATCCTCATGCAAGTCCTTTTTTTGATAACCATTTTGCTTTCATTCATAGCATTCATTGTATGCCCTGTCCTTTCTATAATTGCCTGCCACAGAACTGTAACCAGGTAGATTCCTTACCTTTTTTTGTTTTGTTTTGTTTTCTTTCCAGAGCCTCTAACCCACCTTTCCATTCTGCCCCTTTCAGTTTCCTCATAACCTATTTACCCCCAGGTTCCACTACTCCACTATGCTTTTCTTCACTATTTCCAAAGTCTTCCCATAATCCACACCCTTTTTATCCCATGCCATTGTGTGTGTTCCCTTGTGTAACCTCTACCTTTCTATAGCACTATACAGTAGCATGGCTAACTCCTCCCCATGTTACCCTCTCTACATGACACTACCAACCTTATTATTGTAAGTCCATCCTGGTCTGTTAGCATCCTTTCAGCACTGCATTCTGGGATACTGTGGTCCGTTCTGAACTGCCTGAAGCAGTCTCCTTCTATCCTGGTCTATTAGCATCCTTTCAGCACTGCATTCTGGGATACTGTGCTCCGTTTTCAGCTAACTGAAGCAGTCTCCTTCCATCCTGGTCTGTTAGCATCCTTTCAGCACTGCATTCTGGGATACTGTGGTTCGTTCTGAGCTTACTGAAGCAGTCTCCTTCCATCCTGGTCTATTAGCATCCTTTGAGCGTTGCATTCTGGGATACTGTGGTCCGTTCTGAGCTGACCGAAGCAGTCTCCTCTTATAATTATTCTTTTTCTTCCTACAAGTTTCCTTCTTTTTTTGACTAGATCACCTCCTTATAGTTGTGTTTGAAGAGCTATGGACTATTATCTCCCAGCTCTCCTTTCTGCCCCTTTCCAACTTGATTTTCTGGTAGTTGATATGAGCTCATTCCTCTTTAACTTGTCTACCTTTTTCCCACCATTTTTCTTTTGCATTTGAACTCATCCATTACAGAAACTGCCACCCTCTTTATTACATCACCATATGAGTAGAAGGCGACAGTTTGTATGTTCTGACTAAAATGCTGAGATAACATTCTGCACATGCCCCTCAGATAACATTCTGCACATGCCCCTCAGATAACATTCTGCACATGCCCCTCAGATAACATTCTGCACATGCCCTCAGATAACATTCTGCACATGCCCCTCAGATAACATTCTGCACATGCCCCTCAGATAACATTCTGCACATGCCCCTCAGATAACATTCTGCACATGCCCCTCAGATAACATTCTGCACATGCCCCTCAGATAACATTCTGCACATGCCCCTCACAATAGTCTCCACATGCTTCTAGGCATCCCCACTCTGTCTTAGATGGGTCTGTCGTGTTGCACACCACCATACACATTCTCTGTCTATTCTATGCATCTCCTGCACTGTCCTTCAAGTAATACTTTGTTAGGTTAAGCTGTATTCTATTTACTTCTGTAGTGTCTGCTGCCGCCTCTTCCCCGTTCATCTTTTCTGAGCTGTTTTGTATCATTACAGTCTCCATTTAACATTCATTTCCTCCTATCATTCCCTGAGTTGTGTGGGTTATCCAGTGTCTCTGCATATCTTCCTTCACTATCCCCTTATCACATTCACTTCCTTCCTGTGAGCCTTATCATTTTAAGGTCTCTGGAAGTGCATACAGCACTCTGACTGCCATTAAACTGTGTCCTATACATTAACATCATAACTGTTCTGCTTTAGACATCCACACATCCTAAAGATGCTGCCCAGAAGAGTACTTGGTTCTGGCCAGTACATTGTCACATTATGCCTGGTGGTTCACTGATTCTATAATCACCACCTCAAAGGAGTTTTATCAGATTTGCCATGCCCAAACCTTTTCTTGGCATGGCATTTTGTATTAATTTGTACTAAACTTCAGGTAAAACCAACATTAAGTCAAGATATACTACATCATCTGCACTGCCTCAGTCAGCCTCCATGGTAATTTAATCACAACACTGACTTAAGTTTAAGTGGCATGGCCTATTCATTATGAGCCAATGGTGATTTATGTTATAGAGTCTGCCTTCCTCTAGGTATGAAGAGAATGTGTTTTACGGGTAACCTAATTTATCACTGGCAAAAGAAAGATGTGGTTAAGTGATATAGGAATGAAACAATCTGCCTTCTTACTTACTTATACATTAATTAACTGGGTTAGTGAAGTGATTTGAGGAGATTTTTTTGCCATGGCATGTGCCAAGCATACAGATAAACAATGTAACAAAAGTATCATGATTGAAAATACAGAATTTGCATTTGAAATAATGCTGTTGTCATTAAGCAGGGAAATGTGTAAATTATGTAGCAATCTAGCTATCTATGAAACTTATGAACTGAATTGTATTTGCATATGCAACACAGTATACAATTAGTATATGGTAAGAACTAAATTTTGTTTGTAACATAAATAGGACATGTTGGAAAGAGAGATATCTTTCTCAGAGAATTTCCATTTTCTGGAGCAGGCTCCCCATTTTTGTGAAGCAGAGGTTCTTCCTATTCTTATTTAAGTCCAACTTGGACCAATGGATAGGGTAATCGAAAATTCACCTCTGGTCTGGCACCTATGTCTCTGATGGACACAGGCAGTCGGTAAATCACCCCCATATATAAATCAAATTTGTGGGTCACATTTGGGTTGGACAGCTAGAATTATAAGGGCCCTAATAATCTTTAGCCTGGAATATACCTATGAATCTGTGAAACTATTTAAACTGGTTGTCAAACAATACATAGCTTATAAATGAAATAATACTTATGATATGTAGTAGAAGAGTTTGTAAATTATATGATCGTTCATTGAGAGACTGTTTAGATGATATAAGAAATATTTAATATATACATATAAAACAAAGTAGATATGTAGATATTGCTTTGACATCAAACTGAAAAGGGAAGTCCCAGCTAGGTCCAGTTAACGTGGACTCATCAGTGAGATAGGCTGTAGGAGTCTGAGATGTGTAGGTAGTAACACACAATGTTCATCACTCAACTGGGAGGATGAAGAGTATCATTACCTGGCAAGTTCACCTACCAAACCATTTATACCTGGTGGTGTCTATGAGGTGGTGAAGAAAAGAGAACAATGGAATGGATTATGGATATGATATTAGAGGGGATTAAATTGTAGATATCAGCATCCCCCACATCCAAAACAAAACTTTCAGCACTCTTGTCTTTTTCTAACACTTTCATTAAATTCTTACTTAAGACACAGGGAAGTTGGCATAATGGTTAAGATATTTGCCTTACAAACATGAAGTATAGGGTTTGATTCTCACATAGGTCAATTGGCTAGACTTAAAATAGACCACATGGACAGTTAACCTAGTACTAATCTATGAAACTATTAATATAAAAGAAAACAAGTCATATTAACATGTTTCCAGTTACGTACATTATACATCACGTGTTCTTTTTTATAATTATCATCAGTCCAACATTACTTAAATTGCTCAATCCCTGCCTTCCCTTATACCTCTCTCCTCCTCCTGAACATTATTCTGCATGTATAATTCCCACAGTTTCCATTTATTTCTTTGTAATTTCCTCCTTCCCTTTTCTAAAGATCCAGCTTCCAGTTCTTTTATTTATGTTACAATATTCAATACTTTAAATACAATTGGTTTAGACATTGTTTTCCATTTTCTAGTAATTGTTTTTTGGCAGCCTCCAGAATTAATCTTAAAACTTACTATGTCTAGGCAATTCAGATTCTGTGCTCCATCTCAAACAAATCATTTCCTTTGTTATATCCATTTGCTGACCCAATATTTCTGCTGTAGAGAATTCTAAAAATCTGCCAACTCATTACACTCCCAAAATATATGTTCCCAGTTACCTCTTTCTTCCTCATCACACCTCAAACATTTGCTATCTACCTGAGGAAAAAGGCTTGCTTTTGATATAAAAATACCTATGCAAACAATTCCAAGAAAAATTTTAAACCTTCTGGACTTCTTTTGCATACTTGGGAGAAATACATATGTCCCCCCATTGTCCCCTTTTAAATTGATTATCCAATCTCTCTCTTAGCAATCTTTTCGAACCTCCTCTTATTGATTCTTATAGTTATTGTGTATATCTTATATGCCTAACTAATTATCTATTTTTTTGACAGCAGCTTCTGTCAAAAACTCTATCAGAGCAGGTCTTTCACTTAGAATTCCCCTATCCCTTTCTCTTGTTCTGTACTCCGATATCAGTCCCTGATAGGGAATGCAGTCTCTAGCCTGCAATCCAAATGTCTTCTGGCCTCTTCCCATTCCATTACCTTTCCATCTTTAGTTATTAGCTGACAATAGATTGGTTCCTTTGTCAGTTTTCTCCATTAAATTCTAGCCCCCCCCCTTGCCTATTATTATCACTATATTGCGTTGTCTAAGTTCATAGAATACTGTCACCTACTTTATGAATGTGCTGTTCTGTATGGTTGTTATTATTCTCTTTGGGGATCTGCATCTAAAATCCCACTCTCTCCTTTTTTCTTGAATTTCCCCTCCTGCTCATCATCCTCCCTTTCAGTTTGAATTATAACCTTCTGCTTGTATTATGTATATGAGCCTAAACTCTGTAGCTCTAAAACATACCTTCAAATGATAATCCTAAACCACCTTGTTCTAGCTGAAGGATCATCTTATCCCATTTAACTCTTGCCTTCTTCCCCTCCCAGATAAACTCCTTCAACTCTTTATTAATTATTGTTCACAACTTCTCCTCTGATTGATAACATACGCCTGTCCTGTATATAAAACTAAAAGGACTAAAAACATTTTCACTGCTTGTATCTTACTATCCATTTCTATAAACAAGAGCTTTCAGTTTCTCAGTTTTTGTCTTATCTTTTGTTTAGTCTCTTCCCACATATCCTTATCTGATGTAACAGAATCCTTTTTAATCCATACTCCTAAATACTTCATCTTTTTGTGTCCCCATAAATATGACTATTGCAAACAATTCATGTGTGGGTACATACTTTACGGCTGTTGCCTTTGTTTTAGTTTCATTAATTTTATATCCCCAAAAGACCTGAAACTATCTCAAAATGTTCCAAAACACTGAGATATCCTTTCCTGGATTTATCAGGTGCAAAATAATATCATCTGCAAATAAAGTCAACTTTTCTTGATTTCCATATCAGTTATATCCTTGAGTTTCTGAATCCCTTGTTTCCTTTGCCAGTGGCTCTAAATATAAAAAAAATAACAAAGGAGAAATAGGACACCCTGCCTCGTTCCTCTGTTTAGACACAACCTATTAGAGAGGAACCCTCCCACTTCAGTTTTTGCCTCTGATTATTCATTTATCCTCTTAATTAACCTTATTATTGTATCAGGGAATGAAAATGCTACTATTGCCGTACATAAAATCCCAGCTTACTCTGCTGAATGCTTTCTCTGCATCAAGACCCACCAACAACAGTGGTATTTTCTTACATTCTGCTTCCCTCTGGATCATCATTGTTTTATTAATGTTGTCAAATTTTTGTTTCCCCTCCACAAAACCACATTGATACATATCTATCAATTTTAGCAACATCTCTGCCATTCTTTTTGCTAATATAGACATAAACACTTTATAATCATGGTTTAAAATTGAAATGGTTCTATGTGAATCTGTGTTTGATGAGTCCTTAATGTCTTTAGGTATTGCAGCTATCTCTGCTTTCTTCCAAGATGTTGGTGCTTCCCCTTCTTTTAAAATAATATTAAATAAAACCAGACATTAACCTTTGCAAAAACAAGAGAAAACATCTCAGCTCTACATATAATATATTCGGTGCACTTTTACACCTCACTCCCACTCCAGCAGCCCAAGATCACAACATATTACATAAACTTGCTTTTGGTGGACCTTTCTGCTTTTGTTTTAAAGGCTGACTTGTGGGAATTTAATAGTGCAGTTAGGATTTTTGAGGAGCTTGTTCTTTTTGAAGGAGCTTATTCTTTTGGGAGAAGATTTGTTATGTTTTTGGCCAATTACAAAATCTGACAGATTTTGGAGAAAGTCTGCCCTCACATTTCCTTCGATGATCAGATGTTCTACACTGAAGGTGCTCATCAGATGTTCTACACTGAAGGTGCTCAACAGCTACGTAACATAGACACACATGTCTCATATGAAATTGGGCCCTTTTGCTCTTATTGCACTGTAAAGCCTATATTTTTTACAACTAAAAAGTACTTGTTTACGCTATCTTCATCACATACAACAATTACTGAAAAGACTTCCCCATCCCCACATTTAAAATACCCCTGACTACATACTACACAAAACTGCTTTACTGTATAACATACAATTTGTAAAATGAACAGCACTCTCGTTCTTGGCATCCATAGCCAAAAACTTGCAGCCCTTCCCCCACAAGAAGAGTGTTCTCAACAGAGCACACTGCCAGGCACCAGAGAAGGGGAATTTCTGCAGTATCTTGGCTAGATTATCTCTAACTCGCACAAGTACCACCTCGGTCGTCCCCTGAGAGCATGCCATATGCCTTATGGGACCAAAGCAGTCAACAAAAAGAAAATAAATAAATAAATAAATAATATCCTATTTGTTCTTCTAAGCACTTAGTTTAATACTTCTAAAGCACATATTTAGCTTATAGTTTTGCATACTTTTATCACTGAGGTGGTCTTATTATGTATTAGGAATGTAGGACATTTAGATATAAGATATCTCTTTTGAAACTGACTGACTGAATTCATATCCATTTTCATTAAGATGTCTGTACTTAATTCTAACATTCAGATGGCTGCAGTGGTCATGTCACACAGGCCATACAGAAACATGTATGTCAGCACACAAACATTCATCATAGAGTACCTTGTACCTAAGTACACACCACATGCTTACTAATATAGAACTGCTCATTCAGGCAGACTCACACACACACACACACACACACACACACACACACACACACACACACACACACACACACACACACACACACACACACACACACACACACGCACAGCAGCACACACACACACACACACACACACACACACACACACACACACACACACACGCGCGCGCACACACACACACACACACTCACACAGAAACACACTTATTCATTTCTGGATGCAAAACTGTATGTATTGCTTTGAGTAGAGCATGCCCCATACCACTTACATTAATAGGATAATTCAGAAGTCACTACTGATGCCTGACTGAGTCACTTTTGCATTAGTCTTAACAGATGGGTTGTAGCTCTCTGATGTCCAGCTGGGGTACCAAAGCTTTATCTTCATAGGAAGTACATCTGGAAGATGACCTCAGCTTGTAGGCACTGGGGATATAAAAATGTACATACATACATACAAGATCCTCAGACTATCTCACCACCAGCCCGAATGCAGGTCGTTGCCCCTGACAGACTGTGATTGTTTGGTCACTAGGTACTGTAGCTTTGCTTGTGGCTTGGGGACCTTCTTTTTTCTTGCCTGTTTTGCTAATAATTGTTATCTATCAGCTAGGAGGGCTGAGTGTGAGTGCAGTAGAGAAATTCTGTACAAAAACTTACAGTGTTTATTTTGTCTAGGCCCTGAACAGGACTATAAATCTTGCTCCATCTGCTAGTCCATCATTCAAAAAACCTTCTGATCTAGGCTGTCCACACTTAATACTTTTCTTGAGACCCAACATTTAAAACACTTGGTCCAATCCACTATGTCAGAAGGCTCAGGCATAGGCCTCCTGCCTAAGAAAAAAACTTAAGAGACCGAGAGAGGATTCCCCTGCTGTCATTTTAGAATTGAATGTACCAGCTAAGGTGGTTGAACTTGAAGTATGCCCTTTTTCTTCTTATGAGTCCTCTACTGTGACCCTGTCAGAGGCCAGTATGGCTCCAGAGGCCTTACAGTCCTCTGATGAACCACAAATCATGGTATCTGATGGACCACATGGAATCTATGATATCCTTTTGCAGGTGCAGGTTTGTGAAACCCTTATAGAAATATGACAAGATTCAGTACCTCCTGAGCTTATTCAGATGAACATCACTCCAAAAAAGAAAATACAAAAACTTAAACATTCAATGTTCCCTTCTACATCCAAAGAAAAAGAATGGTTTGATTTTTCTCAGGGGCTTTTCAAGGCAATCCTGTCTCTGAAGCCCCCTTCCTTTTTGCCTTCTCAAACTAAACCACATAAGCAGACACTGGATTCCTCTTCCTCTGATGGGGAACAGGGCAAGGATTTGGATCTTTGCCTTGACTACTCATCTCAGCCACACTCTGCAAAAAAGATTTCTTCAGATGAAGGCGATTCACTTTCTCCAGACTCCCCTTGGAAGAGATCTCCTTTGGTGAAACTTTACACAGCATGATGAAACATTTTGAATGGAAATCCAGGCAGGTGTTAGAGGTGCAAAAGAGATACTATAATTTACTGGAAATTAGTACCCCAGCACCCCTCCAGTGCCACTTGTGCTTGAAGCTTACCTGGATGCTTTTCAAGCTAATTCTTCAGCTCCAGACTATCAGTCCCCTGGTCCAAAAAGACCAGATAGGTTCTAAAAAGTTTCTGATGAAGTCCAATACAGTGACAAAAATCCAGCTGCATCCTCTCTGTCTTTAGACATACCTTCCAAATTACTCCCTGGCACATATTTTCTCCCCAGTGACAAAGACAGATGAGCAATAGAGAGGTAGGGCAAGAAAGTGTACACTTCCTCCACCCTAGCCTTTACAGCTATAAACTATCAAACTCAAACAACCAAATACTTGCACTCTGTGTTTTAATCTTTATACAAGACCATCACAGAGCCACAGACTTCAGACTCAAAGCAGCTCATGCAGTCTTTAGTGACTCAGGCTTATCAAATATCTAAGCACAGTATAAAAGGTAGTTATGATGCTGTGGAGATCTCTTCCAGTGATTACCCGTTATGTCTGGTTAAGGAGCCAAACCATTCCTGAAGATTTAAAGTTTAAGACTTTAGACTCTCCCTTGGGTAACAATCTCCTTTCTGGCCCACAGGCTGCCAGTCCTTTTAAGGCTTTCCAGGAACCAAAAACTGTCCAAAACCATGAAAGATTGCTGTCAAATACTTCTGTCCACTGTTTTCAGGTATCACAGAAATCATGCAGCTAAATCCACCTCCCTTGCTAAGAGAAATTCTAGAACTCCTGACAGACAAAGGAAAGCTCCTAAGAAAAGATTTTCAGAGAAAACTGAGAGGAATACTCCTTATGAGAGGCCTCAGTTTAGTAACAGTCCTCTGTGACTATTTATCTACCCCTACGTACCCTTCCATCCCTCTCTCAAAAAAATCTTTCCTTTTATGTCTGGGAAACAATAACCTCAGACAAGTGGGTACTAACCTTCATCAAGAAGGTTACTTCATGTCTTGGGAGAACAGTCCAGCCACCTTCATCAAGGAGGGTTACTTCATGTCTTGGGAGAACAGTCCGGCCACCTTCATCAAGGAGGGTTACTTCATGTCTTGGGAGAGCAGTCCGGCCACCTTCATCAAGGAGGGTTACTTCATGTCTTGGGAGAACAGACCGGCCACCTTCATCAAGGAGGGTTACTTGATGTCTTGGGAGAGCAGTCCAGCCACCTTCATCAAGGAAGGTTACTTCATGTCTTGGGAGAACAGTCCAGCCCCAGGGGATCCCTCCCTCCCTCTCCCTTGATCAGCTACATCTTGCAGAGCCCATTGTGCAAGACTTACTGTCTCAGGGAACCATAGAAGTAGTTCTGCCATCCTATTCAGGGAGGACATTTTATTACAGGCTCTTCTGGGTACCCAGAAAGGAGGGTCATTGGAGGCCCATTGTGTATCTCTCCAGGCTAAGCACTTTTCTGAGAGTGCCATCTTTTAAAATGTTGTCCATACAAACTCTTCTACATTTTCTACTCCCTCAAGCCTTCCTGGTATCCTTAGACCTAGGATGCTTATCTTCATATTTCCATTCGCCCTTCTTGCAGAAAATATCTCAAGTTTTTTACTCGGTCATCATATTTTCAGTTTACTTTAGTCTGTCTACAGCTCCAGGGGCATTCAGAAAGTATCTAGCTCCAGTAATGGCTGTCTGTTACACTCAGGGCATACAAATCTTCCCTTACGCGGATGACCTTTTACTCCAGGCTTTATCCAGTGACATTCTTCTAAAACACCTTTATTACACAGTACAATTTTTAACCTTCCCAGGGTACACCATCAACTACAAAAAGTCCCAGATCACCCCTTCACAACAACTGGTCTTCCTGGGATGCCACCTAGACATGTCTACCTTGCATGCCTCTACCCCTCAAGAAAAGGTCATCTCACTAGCTAATGAGTTTCTACTGCTTTCCAGCCAGGATCATTGCTTGGCCAGACAGGCTCTCAGGACCTTGATGCTCATGGCCGCCACCATTCCTGTGTTGTCCCTCACCAGATTAGACAAGGAAAATATAATGGTACCTGAAATCTGTGTGGTCACAATACTGTCACCATCTGAATACCAACATTTCCCTGCTTCCTTGCATCAAGAAGGAACTCCTTTGGTGGAGCAACCAGGTTACACTCAACCCAGCTCTCCCATTCATTCCAGCCACATACAACAAAGTCATGTTTACACGTGCATTGGACAGAGTGTGGGGGCTTAGACAGGAGACAACAGAGTCCAAGAGGAGTGGCCAACTCATGTATTAAAAAACATATAACTTGAAGGAAATGTGGGCACTTCTTCTAGCCCTACAGAGCTTCTCACAAATTTGGGAACCAGGCACTCTTCTGGTACACACAGACAACACAAGGGTGATGTGATACATAATCAAACAGGGAGGCAGAATTTCCTACCTGCTGTGCAGGCTAGCAGTGGAGATTTGGCACCTAGCTTCTCAGATGAACCTGTCCCTCTTACTCAGCCACATACATTCCCTCTCAACATAATGTGTTGGCAGATTCTCTAAGCAGAGGCTTGGCAGACCCTTCTCTACAGTTCTGGGAGTCACCCATCCGCTAAGAATACTGCAACAGTGACTTAGTCAGGACATAGTATAAGAATGCACCAGAACAGTAGATGTCCTACTGATCACTGCTACAGGATTCCTTCCCTCCTACTTTTCCCCCTATTCCTTACTGCCTTTTCTCTCTCTTTGGCACTAACACTTTGCCTTTCATACATGTATAAGCACATTCAATATTACATTATCCATCCTACGTTCTGAATGGGAACTTGATTACAATGTTCAACCTAGGCCCCTCCTAGCTGACCTTTTCCCTTCCTTGGTCTTCTTCAGGTTGTTGGTAGCTTGGAGATAATCTGAGGATCTCATATGTACATCTGCTTTTATACCTTGATGCCTATGAACTGTCATCTTCTAGACATACATCTTTTGAAGGTAAAGCTTTGGTACCCTGGCCGGATGTCAGCTAGCTACAATCCATCTGTTAAGAATACTGTAACAGTAATCAGTAGGACATCTACTGTTACAATAAGTTCTTACCCAACTCTACTTTATGAAAGCAGCATAGCAATTCTTAGAGCTTATCAAAGATACATCATAAACCATACCTCTTACACATAGTCCATGGTCATAAAATTCAGAACATCTACACACACTTTCAGACCGACAACATGGAAGTACTATACCAAAGAGCCATTCCATTCATTCTCACATTCAACAAGATTCACATCCACCAGGCATACTCACATTGCGAGTGCTCATAGCATTACTGTTGGAGAAATGGGATTCTTACTCTTGATATGCGCTCTAGAATATGTCAGGTAATGCGCTCTAGAATATGTGAGGTAATGGACTCTAGAACATGTCAGGTAATGCACTCTAGAGTATGTCGGGTAACTACTTTAGAAAGCTGTGTAAGTTTATTGATACAAGGAGTTCAGGTATGGCAGATCATAGATGCTGCAATGAAACATCTACACTATCAGCAATTCTAGTAACTACAACAATACAAAGGAAAATGTATTCATATAAGCAATCACATAAATGCATGTCATTAGCTACCTCTAATGCGGTGATAATATATCAGAGTTAACAACTAAATGATGCATGCAGTTATAATTATTGGTATTAAAAGAACTTGGACTTAAATGCATATCAACTAAGCACTGCAGAGGTGAAAAGAAAGCAAAGTCAAAAACAAAGAGCTTTAAATTTAGATCAATCAGATGTAGCATGAGAAGAAAAAAGTGATTGGAAAAATCCCCCCCCCCAATGGTTTTAAAACATAACATAAAAAAGGATGGAATATTAGGGATCCCCTGAAGGAGGCTACATTATTACACATTTAGATTTGAGAAGGTAAGTGATTCCAAAAGACTTGAATGGGATGTACAAATGATACTCTATTAGAGGTTCTCAGATGGACCTTTGGAGCAACAAGCATTTCCCCATCGAATGACCTCACAGACCTAGCAGTGACATAGGGAATGAAATTCTCTTTTATATAAATAAGAATGATGTTGTGTAAAGCATGAAAGGCAAAAAGAAGTATTTTTAAACTGATCTGTCAGTGACTAGCAGACAATGCAGATCCCATTAAACTGATCTGTCAGTGAATATCAGCAGTGCAGATCCCATTAAACTGATCTGTCAATGACTATCAGCAGTGCAGATCCAATTAAACTGATCTGTCAGTAAATATCAGCAGCACGGATCCCATTAAACTGATCTGTCAATGACTATCAGTAGTGCAGATCCAATTAAACTGATCTATCAGTGAATATCAGCAGCACAGATCCCATTAAACTGATCTGTTAATGACTATCAGCAGTGCAAATCCCATTAAACTGATCTGTCAGTGACTATCAGCAGTGCAGATCCCATTAAACTGATCTGTCAGTGACTATCAGCAGTGCAGATCCCATTAAACTGATCTGCTAATTATTAGCTGCTTCCATTAAACTGATCTTTCAGGGACTAGCAGCAAATGCAGATCCCATTAAACTGATCTGTCAGTTACTGTAAGCAGCGCAGATACAATTATCCTGCAGGATGGAAGTAATATGGGAGGGACAGAAGTTCCCTGTCTAAATTTAATCACAGAGTTCTGCACCTCCTGAAGTTGTGCTAGATATCTCTCCAGTAGTCCAAGATAATCAATGTTGCAAAAGTGTAGTCATTGCATTATCAAAATGTGGACTAGTTTTGCTAAATCTGACAATGGCATGAACTTTCAGACTAGGGAAACATTGTATAAAAGAAGGTAGGAAGCCTTCACAACAGTTGACACCTGATCCTTAAGTGTTAAATCTATTATCAGTGACCACACCTAGATCTTGACCCTGACAGGTAAATTGTAATATTTTACCACGAAAAACAAGAGGAAGGAGGGAAGGACACACTGGGACATGCACCAGCGATGTCTTAGTCTTTGATGGGTTAAGCTAAACTTTGTTATTCACTTGTCCTGAATTTTCATATGCAAAACTAAGAGAAGACTGCATCAATGGATTTACAAATATATGCAGACAATTGGGCATAAATGTTAACACTAATGTTTTTGTACAAATAACAACAACATTCATCTGAGTGCAGTAATGTTCAAAAGTTCTTATTTATGTAATTGAGGGTGTTCAATGTGATAACAGGAACAGAATCCATGTCTCAACTGAAAGAAATATAATTGCTAATTAAGATTAAGCGCCAAGTTAAAATAAAGTGTCACCCCTTGTATTCCACAGTAATTCAGTCCATCATAGAGTACAATGCTCTCATTGGGATATACATTAATATACATAAAAAACAACTGGAAAATCCCAGTGGTTCTTAACTAAAAAGATTAAGGGCTTAAAAGACCAGAGTTACCAACAGAGACTGGAGACTAAATCTCTGTATTTTATAAAGACTGCTTAGGGATGATCTGTGCCTTCTTTACAGAGCAATAAATGATCCAGTTCTCAAAGAACTCTTGCACCTTCAAAAATCAAACAGTTCAACTAACACTATGGCTAGAAATCTAAATCTACTTCAGCAGTTAAAGAGGAGAAAATGGAGGGATAAATTTGTCAGTCAGCACCTACCCCTTCTCTGGAGTAAACTTCCTCTCAAAATCAAACAGTGTATAATAATAGGGTCATAGATTAGTACTAGGTTAACTGCCCTTATGGACCATTTTAAGCCTAGCCAATTATCCCATGTTAGAATCAAACCTTGCACCATATGTCTGTAAGGCAACCACCTTAACCATTATGCCAACCTCCCACCCCCATGTGACATAGTGTCTGCCTTTATTATTACATTATCCACTTGTCAGAGGTCAGTACCCAAATACTATGGACACTACATTATCCACTTGTCAGAGGTCAGTACCCAAATAATATGGACACTACATTATCCACTTGTCAGAGGTCAGTACCCAAATACTACAGACGCTACATTATCCACTTATCAGAGGTCAATGCAGAAATACTACGGACACTACATTATCCACTTGTCAGAGGTCAATACCCAAATACTATGGACACTACATTATCCACCTGTCAGAGGTCAGTACCCAAATACTATGGACACTACATTATCCACTTGTCAGAGGTCAGTACCCAAATACTACTGACACTACATTATTCACTTGTCAGAGGTCAGTACACAAATACTACGGACACTACATTATCCACTTGTCAGCAGTCAGTACCCAAATACTACAGACACTACATTATCCACTTGTCAGAATTCAGTACACAGGTACCTTGGACATAACCATATCCACTTGTCAGAAGTCAGTGCCCATATATTGTGGGCACAACGTCATTCATTTGTTAGTCTCATGTTCATATGTACCATCAGTCATGAACTGCTAATAAAGTTCATCCCACAGCCCTTAGTATGGTTCCCTCAGCCTCTATTTGCTTTTGAATCTCATGACTTATCTTAAACATTTAAATAAGCTGATTTCATTAATACTGTTTTTTAATTCATGGTAGTTGGCATAATGGTTAAGGTCTTCACCTCCCATGTGCAAGGTACAAGCTTCAATCCTGACCTCCTGCCAATGCCTGTTTGGAGTTTGTATGTTCTCCCTGTGTCTCTTTAGGGTTCTTCCAACCTCCAAAAAACATGCTGAGTGTTTCCATCTCAAACTCACCCAAAATGGAGCTGTGTGTAGCACCACAGACTCTAGATGGTGCCCTATTGGGGGAAGTATTGTACAGACCATCCACTTTGGGCATCTACTGTGGTGTACAGTATCCTCAGAATAGAAGAACACTGATCACAGACTGTGCGCAGTGGCAAGGCTTGCCACTTGACTGTGTAAAACTTGGTTCTAGGGGATTCAGTCATGGTGATTAATATCAGCAAATGGGCATGAGTATTTGCTGGTTTTAAGGGGCTGAGATCCTGCTTATTCCGACCTATGCCAGGGACCCATGCTAACCATGGGAGATGCATATATGCTCATATTGGTCAGTTTGTACCTGGCATAATAAAGCACACCCAGCAGGCCTGATTCAATAAGCTATTGTCTGGCTATTGTCCAGTTGCCCAGCATGGGTTACCTGGAATAGCTCTGTAGAGCGATAACTGGACTTAAAAACAATCAATCAGCAAACATGAGCTAAGAATTACTACACTCAATGTAGGTTCACTGGCAGGATGGAGTTTGGAAGTGGATGACATGATGTTAAGGAGCAGGCTGGACATCCTATGTATCCAGGAGACAAGATGGAAGAGCAGTTCATCAAGCCACTTGGCTTGGGTTCCAGAGTCTACTACTCAGGAGGAAAACAGGCTAGAAGTGATGTGGGGATTGCGGTGAGGGAGAGGCTTCAAAAGGCAGTGAGGGATATCAGCAGAATTAATGACAGACTCATGGCAATCAGACTCCAGTGTATGGATAGGGCAGTACTCAGTCTTAGCCTATGCCCCGCACAAAGGTTGTGAGAATGAGAAAAATAATGCATTCAGACATTTGTAAGATCTGCTACATAAGTCAGGATAACATGAATTGGTGTTGATAATGTGTGACCTGAATGCACATGTCGGGATGGACAAAACAAGATACGGGGGGTAGCTCAGTCCACATGGATGGGGCAACAAGAATAAAGAAGGAGAGGCCATTCTAGACTTCTGTCTGGCAAATGGCTTGATAGTAGCCAACACATGGCTCAGAAAGAGAGACAGTCACGCGATCACATGCAAGAGTGGCCAACATGCAACTGAGGTATACTTCCTCCTAGTAAGGAAAGGGTACAGGGGTAGAATCAGGGATTGCAGAGTCACCCCTAGTGAAACAGTCGGCCCACAGCATAAAGCACTGGTTGCCAAATCAGCTTACAGCAGTTCAAGGAATTACTCAGGACTATAGCATCCCAAGAAGAGGAAACAGGTGAAGTTGAAGAATAATGGCACTGCCTCAAAACAGCATGTGTGAGGACTACAGAACAGAACATATATGTGACTGAGCCAGGTACGGAAATAAGGTACATAGGGAAAGCTGGTGGTGGAATGCAGAAGTCCAGGAAGTCAAGGAAAAAGGAAGGAGCGTAGGAAAAAGTGGGATATAGAAAAGACAGACCAAGCTATAAAATAATTCTGGTTGGCTAACAAAGAGGCTAAGAAAGAGTTACAATATCAAAGAACAGGGCTTCAGTGACACTCTACCAATGTCTGGAAAGTGACTCAGTAGGTGGCACAAAGAAACTATATCAGGTTGCTAGGCAAGGACAGAAAGATAAAGAAGATAGACACTCTTCATAAGGGATGCCAGAAACAACTTGCTCACCACTCCCCGGACATCATAGGCAGATGGAAGGGGTACTTGTAGAAGTTTTTGAATGAAGAAAACCCCACAGATATTGTACTGCACCAGAAACAGCTTATTTTGAGAGAAGAGAAGCCCAGTATGGAAGAAGTAAGAACACCCCTAAGGAAAATGAAATCTGTAAAACCAGCAGGCTCAGAAGAGGTCACAACAGATATGACAAAGGTGTTGGTGAGATAGGGGAGAAATGGCTCCTTTGGGTACTCATTGCATTATGGACAGAAAGGCTTATCCCTGATTGCTGGATAATGAACATACTAGTGCCAGAGTCCAAGAAAAAAGGAGGCACTCACAATTGTGGGCAGTATAGAGGTATGAAAGTCCTGTCACATTGCATGAAAGTTCTGGAGTGGATGATTGATAAATGAATGCACAGAGTAATAGAAAATATGATGTCAGATGAGCAGTTTGGATTCAGATCAGGATCCAGCACAACTGACCTGATGTTTGCAGTAATACAGATACTTGAGAAGAAGCTAGAAATGAGGAAAGAGTCCAAATGGGCATTTCTAGACTTGGAGAACGCATATGACAAGATCCCAAGAAAGCTGATTTAGGCAGTCCTGCGGTGGTTTGTCCCAGAAACACTGGTAGAATTAGTGCAAGCTATGTATATGGACCAATGACTCAAGTACAAACAGTGTTCAGTGTCAGAGAGAGGTTCACAGAGGGAGTGGGTTTGCATCAGGGTTCATCTCTGAGCCCACTACTGTTCATACTGGTGATGGACTACATTAGCAAACAGGTCAGAGAGGACAAATCAACAAAATTGCTGTATGCAGATGATGTGGCAGGCAGACTCTGAACAAGAACTTCAGAAAAGAATTGAGAAATGGAATGCAAAAGTGAAGGCACATTAGATGAAACTGTGTACAGATAAGACAGTGGTAATTGCAGCAAATTGGGGAAATCAGAAGAAGCTTTGAACTGAGATAGAAGGGAAAATATTGGAACAGGTTAATAGTTTCAAGTATCTGGTAGGTTTGGTTGAGGGAAAGGGAAGATGAGAAGGGAAGTTTGAATGCAGGGGTCAGTGTTAGAATCAGAGGGGCTACAGTCAACTGGCATAGAGTATTAGATGTAGTGTATGACAGAAGAATGCCAAAGAAAGTGAAAAATAAGGTGCACAAAGCAGTGGTGGAAACAGTACTACTATATGGTACAGAAACCCGGGCAATAAAGGCAGAGCAGTTGAGGAAGCTGGATGTGATGGAGATGAAGTGCCTAAAATGGGAGGTAGATGCACATTATGGGACAGATGAAGAGATGAGGACTTAAAAGCAAAAGCCAAAGTAGCTCAGTTGCAGAAAAGGTCAAAGTGAGCAGATTACAGTAATTTGGGCACATGTGTAGAAAAGCAGAAGACAATCTGGTGAATAAGATTTGGAACAGACAGGAAGAAGGTAAGAGGAAATAAGGGCATCCAACAAAGAGGTGGCTGGAGTGTCTGACAGAAGACCTGTGACAGTCAGGCATGAGTGCTGAAGAAGGTAAGAGAGTGGCATTGAACAGCGAGAGATGGAGACAGTTGAAATGACACCACAACCCCATGTAGAAATGGGAAAAGGGGGGCCGATGATGATGATATCTTTCTTTTATTAAAGGAGATGAAAGCACATAACAATTCCATGTCTGGTGAATAATTTCCAGGACTGTTGGTGATTGTCACTTTTATTTTGCCCCTGTTCCACTCAACTCAGTTGAGTTTGGTTACCATATTGTAGGTATCCTATTTGTTAGCTGTAGTTTGGCTTTTCTTAAAAATATAAGTGAAACATGTCCTTGTTATACACGTGCTTTCATTCTAATTGGTGACATTGCACTACTGGCATAAATTATATATATAATGTATACATTTCAGGATATACAAGTGATTAAACTGCTTGGCTTCTGTGGCCACAGTAGATGGTCATATACTGTAAGTGTACTGTAGCAAGTAGATCTGAATGTGCATTTCAATAGGTTCTTCTATCTGTCCCCATTACCGATTTAAAATGTATTATAATCAACTGTACGCTGTTCAGCAGTAAAAGACTAATTAACATATGCAATACCAATCAAGATAGTGAAAGTAAAATTATGACGTTCAAGCAAGAAAACATAGGAAGGATGCAGAGGATTTTTTTTAGGGAAAGGGTCAGTGGGGAAGGGTGCCAGGGATCAGTTTAGTTATTTTCATTTTACTTGAATTTGTTTACCATGGTAGAGCTCTGGTTCCAGAGGATCAGTTTTAGTCAACAGAAAGTTAACAGTGTGTTTTTACTTCACTTGTGACTTGAAATAAGCCTAAGTATCAGACTAAACAGAGAACTAAACAGGGACTATATAGCATAGAGGGCATATCTGTTCTTAATGGAGGGAAGACATAGAGTGGTCAAAAATGACACATAGGTATCCTGTAGTATTTATATTGTTTTTAATTGTTTTGCTTTTATTCATTGTACTAAAAATTAATTAATTGATTTATACCCCTGTGTAATACAGTCTAAACATGTTGCATCTTAGTAATATATTTTTTGCAGTACCTTCTTTACAGCCTCCAGTAACTGCAAAGAGGTTGACATTTATCAGGTCATGTAGTCTGCATTATTTTTGGTGATAATCAAAACTGTCTGATCTGATTCTGCAGTATCCATTATGAAGTCGTTGCTGCATGTTACTGTGATACAGTCTTCCTCGCAAGATCAGACTGTAAAGGATTTCTGCATTTAGCTAAAAGCTGTGACTCTGTCTGGCAGCTAGTGCAGCGGACTAAAGCTGACTGTTTAGTGAGCTGCTTTCTGTGCCAAGGGTGCAGACTTTGAATCTTTCCCAGATTAATTTGCCTACTGTGTGACCTTGATCAAGTCACTTAACCAGACTTAGTGGTCTCCTGACTGCATTCATAGTAACTAAATATGAACCTGTAGTTGTTTTTTGCCAGCCATTCCCTATTGCATAGCTGTTTGAGTTCAGTAAAATGTTTGGGAACATCATCAGTACATTATTTTTAATGCAACATACACCACTTATTCTTCAAGGGCAGCAGGGACTGCATTTGCAGAAGAGTACAGATATTTGTCGGTTACAGTAACAATAGTTTGAGTGGCCTTTTATTGTTGAAATGTTCTGAAATTAGTGCTTTTGTCATTATTGATTAATTTCATCACATTACTTACTGGAAACGTTTAAAACTACAAATGTAAAACACACTCTAATATTGTTGTATTAAACAAGAAATATAATGTTTAAAACAATCAGAAAGGTGAATCTATAGGTTCATAAGCACTTCTAGGCTACATTCCCTTTGTAGTCTTTAACCTTTATATTCTGCATATAACTAATCCAGAAGTGGGCAGAACATGGATATGTGAGAACAGTTACTTACTGCGCCTCTTCATGAAGGACAGCTAAACTGAGGTGATTTTGTAGTTTTCCATCCATCCATCCATCCATCCATCCATCCATCCATCCATCCATCCATCCATCCAGCCATCCATCCATCCATCCATTCAAATTATGTTTGAATACATTAAGAGAAGGGTTTCACTTTATGTGGAGTAGAAGACAGTTCCACAGAAGAGGCATTCTGCACAATACATACCTATCCCGCCAACATGTTTTATTTATGTTGCAAAAGATATTGAGATCCCTTAAGTGGGCATTCATTCTAACACTGGACTTGTAAATGTCTAATAGGTGTGACATGACAGGGTCTACTGAGGGTCTTCACATAGTCCACACCTCTTACTAGCCTGCATGATACTGAGAAGAGGGACACGGCTTTGAGAAGGTCTGCATATTTGTGGTTACTCTAGCTGTAACAAGTGCTGACGGTATATATTAAATATGGCATAGCATTTAATGATCAGCCTAATGAGAGCTGAGTACAGTGGAATGATTACATCCCTGCACTTTGATGCTATTCCTTTAGATATTAGCTACACAATGACAAACGAATTCCTTGACATAGTGGATATATAGTGATCAAAGCACTGTTCATTTTCAACATAGGTTCCCAGATCCCTGACTACTTTCAGGAGTGAGTTGTCAATGTGATAGTTACAAGAGAGGTCCTGCTTGTGAAAGGATATGATTATATATTCCTTAGCATGTCGTTTTAGTCCATGGTTTTGACAGCAGCTTTTCTTTAGGAAAGGTCCTCTTGGTGGATTTTGGTATCTTCTGGGGTGTTTATGATGTCACCAAATTTATAATTGTCTATGAACATGGTCAACTATTAACACTTATTATTTCCTTTGACCTTCTGAGAAGTAAATTCCAAAGAGGAGTGACTCAAGGACTGAACCCTGGGATACACCACTAGTGATATCTTTTGGAGGAGGTAGCGTCACCCACCCTAATTTCCTGAATTCTGTTTTGAGCTAATTTGCTATCCAATGACTTACAAAGAAATTTACATTTAACTGGAAGAGTTATCTATGATGTCTGACTATGGGATGGTGTTGAATTCCTTTGTGAAGTCTAGATATATGGTATGTACTGATTAATCCTCATGCATTGCTTCAGTAACCTTCTTGAAAATGTGAACCAGATTAAGTAGGCAGGATATCCTTTGATGAATCTGAGCTGTCTTGCATCGAGACTTTATAAGTTACCTGTGTCCTTATTTATTAATTCCATAATGATCCTTTCTATAGCCTTACAAATGAGGATGGTGAGGCTCAAAAGAACACATGCATTTATACATGATCCTAAATATGTGTTTGAAAACAGTCAGGGGCCCAAGGTACACTTAGCCTACCACTGTTGCAGACTGTTTGTCTAGTATTTAGCTATGACTCCCCTCCCACCATGACCATGCTTTTAAATTGTTTACCATGATTTTGCATAATGTCATTTGCTTTTACAATGTCAATAACACTGAGTGAGGCCAGTTTTCTTTACAACCTTAACTGCAGTACTGTTTGGAGAATTTATCTCATTTTTCATACCCTACCCTTCAGTCCTGTTTATTTAAATAGATATTTGGCATTCTGTTAAATATCTTCTTTGTGCTGTGGGCAGTTCAGACCAGCTGCATCAAAGCTGCATTCAGAGTTTGTTATATACATTTCCCAGGCGGAACTAAGTGCTTGTTTGATGAGCATTGTCTCTGATTCATGTTTGCTCTTCTCTCTTCTATGCCAGTTTGGGGATAGAATGCAAGCAAGCCTTCTTAATCTTATGTTTCAGTCCAAGTGCACATTAACTTAATATTGTGTGTTTATCAATAGTGAACCTTCTGTTGTTCTATCACCCATGTTGTAAGATAAATTATTTTAACCATTTTAGCCTACTATTCCATTCTCTTCTCATAAATGAAATAATGCAGACAACAATAACATTTGCTCTTTCATTTAACTTTTCCTGATATACAATATAATTCCAAACATTTTAAAAAGTCATTTTGTCATCATTTCTCTTCTGATTTCATGCAGCAAGAAAAATCAATTCATTAGATAGCTATGCTTCCTAACTTTATGAAACAATGAATGTTTGCTGAAAATGGGAGGACTGAGCAGTCTTTTCGGACTTATGTTACCGTGTCTACATGTTAATAATCAAATGTTGCTGGGTGAGGAAAATGAAGAATTGAACAGCGTGGAAACTGCAGAATCACAAATACAAACAAAATTCATGAGTCACTATTCGTATCCTTGATTTTGGTCTCAGGATGTCAGTCAGTTTAGCTCAGAGAATTAAGGCTGTAAGCTGTAATGAACTTCATTCCAAAGCCCTTAATATGAGTTCCTCAGCCTCCATTTGCTCTGAGCAGGTCTCTTAACAAAACAATATTCCTGGGTCACCCATGAAAAGAGGGAATTCTGCCACCTGGGTTTTCCTGGTCATTAAAAGAAAGGGGAAAAAAATCATTACATTTCTTTTAATCTTACTTGAAAGTGGTTAAATAAAATCAAAACAAAAACTTCATTTTTTACCCTTACAATATAATCACCCACTATTTCACTTTTCTTCCACTTCTACATTTCAGGGTTCCATTGGCAGCAGATTGAACAGGGTAGACTAAAGTTTCCTAGCCACAAATTCCTTGTGGCTCTCCAAATATTCAGAGGCCAACCCAGAGATATTATTCCTTCATATGTGTTAGGTATAACTCAAGGCCTTCACTCTGAGTGTCTTGTCCAGAGCAATGGCAATGGGGGCCATCAAAGCAGCATCTTTATAAGGTACTTGAGTCACATCAGTTTCCCACTCTGAAGGAGCAGTGTCTGTAGTCCATGTTCATTACAGATTATTAAGGAAAGTACTCTTTCCTAGGCAGGAAGCCCCTGCCTCTGCAGAGAACCTCAATTTCTGATAATTTTACCCACAATCTCATTTTTTCTGTCATTACCCACCATACCTTTCAACATGTAATCATAAAAAAGCTGGACAAAGGCCCATGAAAAATAGGTGCAATTGGCCAAAAATCTGCACTCTGATTAACATAAAATTTGTGCACATAATTATGTAACCCCATCCACGCCAATGGAATTGTGGGATACCAACGTTTAAATGCAAAATGAAGAACAGACAAAATATGATCATGAAACACAAAATAAACAGAAGAAAAATACTATTTTATTTATATTAATATTTGAACTTGCATCAAACTTTGAACTTGTGGAAAACTAAAGTACATTTTTCTTTTATAAAAATAAAATTAACTGCTTCTGCTTCAGCCTTCTACATCTACCTTATATATAACAACTACAGAGTCAGACAGCATTGGAGAAGGGAGAGACATTCCCAAAGTAGTGTACAGCGGTGTCATTCAATCACTTATTTCATTCTAACATGAGCAACCAAGTGGTTTATACTTTTACCACATTGAGTACACATGGGGAAACCTGCTACAGTCCCCCTTCCCCATTCTGTCCTTTGTCTGTGCCACTTATTGCAGGCTTCTCAACATCAAATTCCAGTTTACTTCAGTGCTTATTATCTAGGCAGCCTTACAAACAGAATGTAGTACACATTAAAAACAAATAAATTATAGACAAAATATGTAGTGTTGAAGTACAGCATGCCAATGTGAAATGATTAAGTATTGGTCTGCATCAAATTAAATGATTCAACACTAAAAACAAGTGGATAAATACAAACAAGTCAATAGGATGTGATACACTAACAAACAGAGGTTACATTTAGATAGATAAAGACTGAACAGTCCAAATCTGTGTTTAATAATAAGCAGATGACCTTTCAGAATCATAACAGTGTAAGTCCCATCTTGAAGCTTATACATTCCCAGTGAAGTCCTTTAAAATCACAAAAAAAGGTTTCCACTTTCAGGTTCACTTCACATTCAACAAACACACAGCTGACTTCCATGCTAGTAAAATGTCCATATTAATGGAAAAATGGCACAGTTCCAAGGGATGCAAACAACTCTATCCAAATGAATAAGTGCACAATCCTACAGATCTTCTTCTTCTTCTTTCGGCTGCTCCCATTAAGGATCGCCACAGCGGATCATCTGTTTCAATTTCTTCCTGTCCTCTGCATCTTGCTCTGTCACACCAATCACCTGCATGTCCTGTCTCACCATATCCATAAACCTTATCTTAGGCCTTCCTCTTTTCCTGTTACCTGGCAGCTTCATCCTTAGCATCTTTTTCCCAATATACTCTGCATCCCTCCTTATCACATGTCCAAACTATCGTAATCTTGCCTCTCTGGCTTTGTCTCCAAACCTTCCAACCTGAGCTGACCCTCTAATCTACTTATTCCTAATCCTGTCCACCCTCATCACACCCAGTGCAAATCTTAACATCTTTAACTCTGCCAAGTCCAGCTGACTCCTGCCTTTTTGTCAATGCCACTGTCTCCAACCCATATAACATAGCTGGTCTCACTACCCTCTTGTAGACCTTCCCTTTCACTCTTACTGGTACTCGTCTGTCACAAATCACTCCTGACACTCTTCTCCATCCACTCCATCCTGCCTGTACTCTCTTCTTCACCTCTCTTCCACATCATCATTACACTGAACTGTTAATCCCAAGTATTTAAACTCATCCACCTTCACCACCTCTACTCCCTGCATCCTCACCATTCCTCTATCCTCCCTCTCATTCAGATACATATATTCTGCCTTAGTCCTGCTGACCTTCATTCCTCTTCTCTCTAGAGCATATCTCTACCTCACCAGGGTCTCCTCCACCTGTTCCCTACTCTCACTACAGATCACAATGTCATCTGCAAACATCATAGTCCACGGGAACTCCTGTCTGATCTCATCTGTCAACCTGTCCATCACCATTGCAAATAATAAAGGGCTCAGAGCCGATCCTTGATGTAATCCCACTTCCACCTTAAACGCATCCATCACTCCCACCGCAGACCTCACCACTGTCACACTACCCTTGTACATATCCTGTACCACTCTTACATACTTCTCTGACACTCCCGACTTCCTCATACAATATCACAACTCCTCTCTAGGCACCCTGTCATATGCTTTCTCTAAATCCACAAAGACACAATGCAACTCCTTCTGACCTTCTCTGTACTTCTCCATCAACACTCACAGAGCAAACATCGCATCTGTAGTGCTCTTTCATGGCATGAAACCATACTGCTGATCACTAATCATCACCTCCCTTCTTAACCTAGCTTCCACTACTCTTTCTCATAACTTCATGCTGTGACTGGTCAATTTAATCCCGCTGTAGTTACTACAGCTCTGCACATCACCCTTATTTGTAAAAATCGATACCAAAACACTTTTGCTCCATTCTTCAGGCATCCTCTCACTTTCCAAGATTTCATTAAACAATCTAGTTAAAAACTCCACTGCCATTTCACCTAAACACCTCCATGCTTCCACAGGTATGTCATCTGGACCAACAGCCTTTCCGTTCTTCAACCTCTTCATAGCCTTACTTCCTCCTTGTTAATCCACTGCACTTCATGATTCACTATCTGCACATCATCCAACCTTCTCTCCCTCTCATTCTCTTCATTCATACTCTTTCCATCTGCTCAACACACTCTCCTCGCTTGTGAGTGTGTTTCCCTCATTATCCTTTATCACCCTTACCTGCTGTACATCTTTACTAGCTCGGTCCCTCTGTCTAGGTAATCGATACAGGTCCTTTTCTCCTTCCTTAGTGCCCAACCTTTCATACAACTCTTCATACGCTTTATCCTTAGCCTTCACCACCTCTCTCTTTGCCATGCACCTCATCTGCTTATACTCTTGTCTACTTTCTTCATCTCTCTGACAATCCCACTTCTTCTTCGCCAACCTCTTTCTCTGTATACTCTCCTGTACTTCTTCATTCCACCACCAGGTCTCCTTGTCCTCCTTCCTCTGTCCAGATGTCACACCAACCACCTTTCTAGCCATCTCTCCTACTAGCTCTGCTGTAATTACCCAGCTATTCGGTAACTCTTCACTGCCACCCAGTGCCTGTCTTAACTCTTTCCTGAACTCCACCTCACAATTACCCTTTTTCAATTTCCACCATTTGATCCTTGGTGCTGCCCTCACACTCCTCCTCCTCTTCTTGATCACCAATGTCATTCTACAAACCACCATCCTATGCTGCCTAACTACACTTTCCCCTGCCACCACTTTACAGCCTACAGATAGAAACCCAAAAATGAACAAGCTCCAGGGAGCAAATGTAACAACCAAACAAGATCCAAGGGCTGCATATTTTGATTGCCAATTCTGAGATTCTTTTTCTCGAGGCATAAAATGCCTTTGTGCAATTCTCACACTTATGTTGTGTTGTTAGACGCATACGTGATTTGCTGTGCTGTAACATGCCAACAATCCATCCAAACCGTAATCCTTACGAACAAATTTATTCTTTGTGTTGTGTGTGTTGCCAGGATATGTAAAATATTTAAATATGTTATTAGATGGTGACATTTATGTTTTTAAGGGGAATTAATCTTTCCTTGCGAACTGCTTACATGTATTCTATACTTGATAGTTATTTGATTTTCAGATGTCCTACATTCTCCACAAGCTAGTTACTATGCTCCAGCTACAAAGAAAACTAGACATTACTGACAGCACTATTAACAGCACTGGAAGTACAATAGTAGAAATAGGTCTTCTCGATGCAGCAATATTCTCACAAAACAATGTTTTAGGGCTACAGTGTAATTTATTTCATGACTTTTAATTTATTATGTAAATGTCTGCATGTTCTGCATGCTTGCCATCTTACATACAATCTACTTGCTATACGTACCAATTACCTAGGTTATGGCTGAAAAGGGTCTCAGGACCAGTTCACTTACAGAGTTAACACATACGTAAAAAAAAGCAGATAGTTGTAGCTCATGCAAACTACTCAAATTTTCAGATTTTTCTCAAACAGTATTCTTTTCTCCTAAGTGTCTAATGTGCGTTGAGGAGAAAATGTCTATATGTTCTCAGTTGTAAAAGGTCAACACATTGAGACTCCTCACCTTTCATGCAGACTTGAGTTATTTCTGAAGTGCACATGTATCTGCCTAGATTTTTAATAAAGGTGAGCCATACGTAACACGGAGAGTCTCCAAATTGCTCCCAGGCATCTATGAGCAGAAGTGTGAGTGCATCCCATCATGGGACTGCACCCCTTCCTAGTCAGTTTGTCTGCCCTTCAACCTCCAAGTGCCAGGATAGGCTCTGGCTCTCCTATCTTCCTGAAATGGATTCCCAGCACCCTAAAGTGGATTATACAGGCAATCCAAGAAAGAAGGTTACGCTACTGAAGGGTAACTGCAACTGCCTTATATGTCGACAGTGCAGCACATAATAGTAAGTCAGCAAATACAAGAGATGAACTTATTCTCACAAGCCTAACATCATCTTCCTAGTGCAAACTTTGCTTCAAACCTCATCAGTTATCACTTAAAGAAAACATGTCAAATCCTGAAAAAAAAGAGTACTACATTGGCAAAAGCATCAGTGTTTTTTTTTTCAAATTAATAAAAGAAAAAAAAACACAACCACAACAACAACAGAATGTAGCAACCATCTCTGAAACAGCATTTTATGACAGTTATGATTGAAAACAGTTATTTTTTTCCAAATACAGAACTATAGTTCCAAGTCACAGCTTGTATCCCTACGGTATGAGAAGACCATTGAAATGCAACTAAAATTCTGCCTACACATGAACTATTAATTTTTTACCCAGTCCATAGTTACATTTAGTGTGTTTAATTTTATCACCAACTTGCCCCAACCAAGGACTGTATGTAAAGCCACTGATACTGTGATGTACCCTATAATATAGAAATTTTCAAAACAAATGCAAATATTGCAATAGCAAACGCAGACAGAAAGCTAACACGTTAATATTTTCCCTTTGTAGCACTCAGTGTTGATTACAAAAAAGGAAAGGAATCTGTGATAAGGAAAACATGGACAGAGTTGTCTTGTGCAGGTACCTCTGAGGCACTTGCAAAATGTAAAAGTGTAGTTGCAAGCCATACTGTGCGAGATGCAAGGGCATCTGTAGGACTGATGAAAAGCAATTAAATATCTAAGCTTTACTGGCCCCTGTATAGGGAATAAATGGCTAAAATTATTCTGGCTCTTATGGTAATACATGCTTGAGCAGTAACTAACACTTTACCACCTGCACTATTTATGTACGTATGCACATAAACAAATAAAATAGACGTCTTAAAAAAACACAGTATTATTACACAAAAGAAACCACGAGATTCTCACCAAAAGCCATACAGAAAAAGCTTCAGAGATAAAACAGATGGAATAACCCTTAAACGCTGCTTCCTGCATATTTAACATTTTTGCTGCCAAATTAAAAAGGAACAAAATGCGATTTGTGCATTAGGAAAGCAATACACATTTGGGCAGAACTGTCCTTTAGAAGGATAACAACATTCTTAATTCCTGAAATGACAAAGAATACTATTAAGAGGACTGGTCAATTCGGCCAATCAGGGGTTTTATACCCCAAAATTACAGTTTGTTTAACAACACAACAGCCAATACAGCTGCAAGGCAACATTAATTAACATAAAGACCCAGAAAGCTATGACTATCAATGCAGCTGTCAGGCAGTGTGTTAAATGTGAAATTAGCTATGAAAGTTTAATTAAACTACACAAAGATGCTCAGTAATTGCTCTTTAAAGGATTCCCTCCCTGATCCTTATTTCTTGAGATTCCCCAGCTTCCACTTCATTGTCACAGAAATAACTAAAGTGATAAATTATTTTAATATACAGAATCACCAAAGTAAAGCATACATTTGTGAACTTTTCATCCTAACACTGTATAAGCATACAAGTGGTTCTAATTCAGTGCCAAATGAATGGCATTCCCAAAAAAAGGACTCAATTCAGACAAAGCAAACATTTCTCATTTTACTAAACACAGACAATTATTGCACAGAAGTACCCGTGACAGTAACTAACATAGAAGACAAACCCTTACAAAATAAACTCAAAATAATGGGAAAGGAGGGCAGAGATTTTAACTCACTATTGCCCAGCTCCTTGTTGCCCCTCAGTTCTTTATCTCTCAGGTCTGCACCTCTTGAGAAAACACTCTGGCCAAAAAATACAAATTCTTTACATCAGCCTATCAAGAAACAAGAAGCCAGACCACTGGAAAACATCAAAGCAGCAAAATATTGAAATGCCAGATTTACTGCTGCAGTTCTGAAGCAATGAAACAGGCCATCCACAGAGTCGTCCTCCGCCACTCCTTCAGCTGACTGCTGATGACGGCAAGCTGAGCACTGTCTTAAATTCCCGTATTGATGTGAACATCCTCCAAGAGGGCCTTACCCAAACTAATGACTGGTGCCAGAAGCATGGCCTCAAACTGAATGCCAAGAAATGCATCATTATCTCCTTTGGGGAAAATGGCATCCACACTAATTATCACATTAATAACAACGTACTAAGCACGCAATCAGTCGTGAGGGACTTGGGCACCCAGGTTGATAGCAAGTTGACTTTTGACCACCACAATGCCTCCGTTGTATGGAAGGCTTTCTACATGGCCCATCTCATAAATAAGGGTATCTCATCCAGGAACAAGGAGGTCATAATATCTCTGTACTCCTCCCTTATCAGACCTATTATCGAGTATAATGCCTCCTTCAGCATGTACCTTGCCAAGCACATGCAGCAGTTTGAGAGATCACAGATGTTCCTGATCAGGAAAATCCAGGTTCTGAAACACCTATCCTATACAGATAGGCTAAAAGCCCTGCCCCTCTACTCAGTCTCATACAGACTGCTCAGAGGTGACCTGTGTGTGGCATACATGGCCATCTCAGACCTAGCCTCGATGGAGTTGCTGCATATCTGTAAGACAAACTCCACTCGCACAACCCACATACAGCCTAGACTGTGACATTAATAGAACTTGTTGGCGGGATAGAGTTGTGTCCCAAAGACTCCCCCATCTGTGGAATAGACTACATCTCCATGTCAAGCAGAGTACCTCTCTAGCCCTCTTTAACAGGAACCATGAAGACTTGATGGAAGCAGAAAATACACCCCTGGGATCCCACCTGTGTCTCTGCTGGTCAGGGGAAACAGGTGCTGACATTGAGGGAACATGGGCGAAATTCTTGGCTAGGCTTAAAGGGCCTCCAGGCCAATAGCCTATTATCACCCTATAAACCTATGAACCTATGCTGCACTGGCACTGCTGCTTCTTAATTAAATCCAGCCAGGCAAATGGCAATTCTATTCTTGATGCCACAATCCAGTGAGTGAAAACAAATCCACTGTTGCAACTTGCAAATGCAAACAAGAGAACGTAACATTACAGCCAGCCAGGTTAGGTAAACAGAGAAAGTACACAAGCCCTCCAGCCCGCAGCTGAATTCCGACAAGCTGGCATCTGCCTCATGAAGCTGACATCATCACGTGCGCCCCTGCATGTGATGATGTCAGCATCAAGTTCACAAAAAAAATAAAAAATAACGGGAAATTTGGAAATTAAAAGGGCTACTCTGGGATTTGTGGCACCCCATTATTTTGCCCTCAAAACTGGTAAATACTGAGGAACTTGTTACAGTTCAGAGGTATGTTACCAACAGTTCATGATCATATGTGAGGGTAGGAATGCAGACTGACAATGAAATTGAGAGCTTTTTCCAAGAACTGTGTTCTTGTTTTATTAACACAGATTAGATTAGCTAAATCTACCTGTCAGAGTTTAGTGCCCAAATATTATGGGAATAGACTTGTCCACTTGTCAGAGGTCGGCACTCAAATAATGTGGGCACTGATGGCTCACATGGAGAACAAAAAAATGTCTACGTGTAGAAGGTACATTACATACCTGAAGTGTGTCTTTCTTCATATAACCAAATTAAATGTTACAGTAACTTTCTCAGAATAATATGTCATGACCCACAGCTACTATAAAATGTACCTAGCAGGTAATTATTATTATTACTATTATTATTTTTTAATGTATTTGTTAACCAGGTAAGCCCACTGGACAACATCACCTTTTCAGAAGTAACACAGGAACACACTGCCTGGTTAAGTGGCCTGCTCAGAGTCACAGAGTTAGAAAGAGTAGCTCATTACCAGATCAAAGGCTTAATCCTCTGCGCTAACTGTCAGACTGATTCCAGCTGTAGGAGTCTTGCTAGCCTCTGCAGAAGGCCCTTCAGGACATTAAACTTCAGTTTTCTTGATTTAGATCCATGCTTACACATAGTCTTCATCCTTATTTTCTAAAACTCTCCTACCCGTTCATAACCAGGCCAACGATAATAATAATTCCTTCTCTTCCCACCACCAGCAGACAAAGGTAAACTAACCAAAGCAGTTTTTGTTTACCTAAAAAGGTTTCTGACACTTTAAATCACTGTCTCTAAATCCACTGCACTTAGATGGTGACAAGACAACAAGTTATCTTAACAACAGAACCTTTATACATTCAAAATTCACAAAGCAATTTCCCACCTCCAGAGTCAAAATTCATAAGACAACATCTATAGAAGTACACCACCAATAGGAGTTTCCAAAGGCTAGAGCCTTGGACTTTTATTGTTTGTAAAATGTATTAATTTTCTATCTATTTCCTACAAAAACAATTACTTTACATTCAAATTACCTGGTCTGCTTTAGAAATGGTCTCTCACCCTCTAGCATATATTTTCATGCAGAAAATGTTTAATAAGACTTGTCCATTTATATCTCTTAATCATTCGCCAACAAAATACAGTAGTAAGCTTGTCGATTTAAAATATAGGTGCTTCATGTTGATATAATTTCAAAAGGGGACATAAAAGTGCTGTTAGTGCAGGCTCAGATAACACATCAAAACTGCAATGCATAAAGGGACTGGTTAAGGGTTGTAGGATTTCAGTTTGATAAATGTATACCGTGTAGAGACATGCGTGATTGGGCATACCTTCGTTGAAGGTTGTGTATCAGGGCTGGCAACTCGGTACGTAAAAATCTACTGCCAATCATTAGCGGACCGGAGTTCTGCTGTGGCGATCCCTAACCGGGAAAAGCCGAAAGATACAGCAACATACTGACATTTATACCACCATTAAGAAACAGGCATTTTCTTCTCACTAAGGTTCTGTTCTGTTCAATATGTATTTTATTTCATTGTTTACTTAGTGTTTGTTGACCTAATAGGAAGGTCAGTTCAAACTAATCCTTTATGTTTGGGGCCACAAAGCAAATACAACCACTTATAATCCAGTTAAGGCAATCAATGCAGTCTAAACAGAAAACACTGCTCTACAATGTACCAATTCAATAGTGAGACACATAGATGTCCCACTCTCCTAGCTGGACAAAGAGAAAGTCGTGGTCAGCTGCCTGTCCGGTGCCAGGATTCGTCAGCTCACACATACACTCAGGTCTCTCAGCAACAAGTACTGTTATGACTCTTTCATAGTTCATGTTGGTGTGAATGACCTGAGATGTACCTCACTGGACTATATGAAGAGAGATACAGTTGAGCTCTCTGACTATGTGTCCCAGGCAGGTATGTCCATAGCCTTGAGCAGCATATTACCTTCACCTAGAATGATGCCACATTATAAACAAAAAAATGATTAATTTCAATAATTGGCTCAGTTTTTGCTTTCAGTCAAAGGGGATCCAGTTCCTGGCTGCCTGGAAAGCCATGGTTGACAAACCTTGCTGCTTTGTCAGAAACGATTTGCACCTGGCTCCTCTAGGCTTTCGGCTGCTGGCAAAAGCTCTTGCCTCATCCTTATTGAGTTTTTTAGGCAAAGTCTCAAAAACAACATTACCGATGTGAAATTAACCAATCAGAACAAAATAAAGGTCATGCTGCTAAATGATAGTAGCTGAAACCAAAAAATGCACTCCGTGGAAGCACTTCTATCACTAGAAGATGTAGATGTCTGTGCAGTCACAGAAGCCTGGTTCAAGACCTCAGAGAGTACCCTGGCCTTGCAAGGTTACAATACCTTCCACACTTTTAGTCTGCAAAGTGAATTTGTGAAAACCAAATAGGCAGTGTTTCAATCTATATTAGAGATAAATTCACCTCCTGTCTACTTAGACTGGACAACTCCATGGAGTTACTCCAGGTCCAGGTTACAGTGGGTAAGACTCCCCATTCAAGTCATAGTCAGTTATACATCCCCCTCCATGAGTTAAGACACTCATGAAGCCTATTTGATCAAACTGGAGACAATCCAAATTTTTCCAAACACACTGGTTACAGGGAATTTCAATTATCCCACCATCAACTGGGAAACCTACACTAGTCCTAACTCGCTAGTGCAAAAGTTCCTTGACTTTGTTAATTCAAACACCCTGGAACAAATTGTCCCTACCCTGATAAGGGGAATAAACATTCTGGCTCTATTCCTCACCAACATGTCAAAGAGATGCACAACTGCAACTGTCGGATCCTCATTAGTTAAAACTGACCACAAATCAGTCACCTTCAAGCTGGCACTAACACCAGAACTCACAAATGGTAAAATCAGACTAAAAAACTTCACCAAGGTAAACTATACAGGTATGGTGAAGGTATAAATGCATTCCAAGCCCCATCCCAAGCTGGAAGTGGTAACTACTCCGAAGCTTACACTAAAGCCCTGTACAATCACTTGCATAAATGTATAAGCTCAGCCGTACCAGAAAGAATCAAAGCCAGAGCCCAAGTAAAAACAAGCTATGATGGTGGACATACAATAACAAACTTTACAATAAATGCAAAAAGTTGCTGTCTGAGAAAACAAAGGCAAGGCTCCAACAATGGAAAAGCGCCCTCCTCAGCCTCAACAGGCAAAGAAAACAACTTGTCAAATCCTCCAAGGGCTCCTTTGAGCGAAACTTAGCAAGTACAGCCAAGGATAACCATAAGGCCTTTTACGGCTACGTATGTAACCTAAAGGGTAAGACCCAAGCATGTGCAGAACTAGTGGTCAATGGGGTCACACACACTGACCCCACAGATATAGCAAGCCTGCTAGCCAATAGGTTTGGCAAGCATTTGACTCCCTTATCCTCTCCTAACTTACAACAAACCTTTCCCCGAATCCCATCCCTCCTACATATCTGAAGAGCAGGTCCTCAAAGCCTTGTCCCAGGCAAAAGAATACAGCATCTATGGGACCAGACAACATCCCAGGCTGTTTTCTAAATAGGTTAAAACATGAACTAGCATCACCATTAAGTACCCTTTTCAATCATAGCCTAACCACCTTTGTTCCTGTAGAGTGGAGAACAGCAACAGTTATTCCCCTCCACAAAGGTGGCCTAACAATAGACCTGGGGAATTATAGACCCATAAGCCTGACCAGCCTCATTTGCAAGACCATGGAATGTATCATTATGAACCTCATAAATAAAGACATAGGTGGCCTCCAAACCCTGGATCCTACCCAATTCTGCTTCATGAAGGACAGATCCAGCCTGTTAAATCTGGTGGATTTCTTTGAAAATGTGACCAAGGCCATTGATGAGGGCAAATCAGGGCACACAGCTACCTTGACCTGGCAAAGGCTTTCAGCACAATCCCACATTCAGGCATTATGGATAAATTTAGCAAACTGAATGTGAACCTCTTCATTGTAAGATGGGTTGCCAACTAGCTCACAAACCAGACACATACTATTAAAGTGAGTGACTCCACATCAGCCAGCAGACCTGTTACCATTGGGGTACCACAGGGGTCAGTGCTTGGCCCCCTACTGTTTGGTATATACTTCTCAGACGTTCAGGTCAAAACTAAGGGGTTGTGGCGGACCAGGTTTGCAGACGACTGTAAACTAGGTGCAATCATTGAGTCCCCAGATGATGTCAGTATACTCCAGGAAGATCTCATGCAGACCAGCAGCTGGTGTATTAGTCCTGTTCTCAGGCTGAATGAAAAGAAATACATCATCATTCCTTTCAGCACAAACAATGTCCTCTCACACTATCAAATCGACAACAATACCCTAAGTACCCATGAAGTGATAAGGGACTTGGAATCACAAGTTGACTGCGACCTTAACTTCGACCACCATGTGTCTGCTGTAGTAAGGAAAGCTTTCTACATGGCACACTTGATTAATAAAGGCATTGCCTTGAGAGCAAAAGAAGTTATAATCCCCCTATACTCTGCACTTATCCAGTCCATAATTGAGTATAATTCTCCATTTGGTATGTATCGTACTAAGCATCTGCAGCAATTAGAGAGACCTCAGAGGTTTTTAACAAAGAAGATCAAGAGGCTCTAGTATGTGCCTTACACAGACTGACTGAAGTCTCTGTCACTATACTATGTATTGTATAGACTTCTTAGGGGAGACTTATGCCTGGCTCACAGAGCAATCCAAGACCTGAACTAATGAACTTGCTGAAAATCAAATGGGACTAGAGCGACCCATTCCAGGGACCTAAAAATGGCCTGAAACTTAAATAGCACTGCAAACAAAAAAATTCCAATGTCAAGTCACACTTTATTACTAAAAGCAAAGTTTTGGGTAAACACCCTTTCTCAATGCTAATACATTTCTAAAATACTTTCAACTTTTTAAATAAGAGCATGAAGCATCACATGACCACAACCAACATATACATGATACTAACAATTAAAACATTAAATGACTTAAAGCTTTTGCTGCTGTATTTTCGCCAATATGGGTTTAATAGTAACAACACTATTTAGACCTGGCTCTGAGTCTGCACATAACCTAACAATCCATTCACACTCCTTATTTTCTAAGTAATTATTAACAAGAGGGATTAGGGGATTTAGTAACAAAGTGTGACTTGACGTTGGAATTTTGTTGTTTGCAGTGATATTCTATTGTTGGTGTCCCAGTTATTACAGCAGTAACCTTTTACTGATCTCTGAAACTTTACTAGGACATGCTGGAGGGACAGATTTATCTCCCAGTGAATGCTGTGTCTTTGGAACAGGCTACCAATTCATGTGAAACAGAGCACCTCTATGACACTGTTCAAGAGGAATCCAGACGAGTGGATGGGGCACCATAAATTCTTACCGGGGATACAGCCCACAACCCTCCTGGACATGGGCAGTCATCACTAAATGGAATCTTGGGTATTGACTAGCATTTCTATGATATTACATTGGGATGAAACGGCTAGGCTTAAAATGACCTCCGGGTCGATAGCCGAGTAATCTCCTATGATCCTATGATCCTACTATATAGAGCACACAATGAACATAACAGGAGATAAATAGACTGATGGCAGAAAGACCAAAGATAAAAGGTTAGGTGTCAAACACCTGACAGCATGTATGGCTGAAGCATAAAATATTGAAAATGTTAGAGTGTAAAACATACTGAAGCACTAGATACAGCAACATTAGTCTGTTACCTTGTGATACTTTAACAATTGACAACATTAGGCTGTTACTTTGTGATACTTTAACAATTGACAACATTAGGCTGTTATCTCTATCGGATTCCCTAGCTTTGGTCAGGTGTAAGCTTGACAAGTTTTTTTTAAACTTTACAAGGTTTAAGCTCATCAGGTATACTTCTCTGCGCTGCAACTCATTCGTCGCTGTTTTCAGCTGAGAGTCACTGCCGAAGCAGTTTATATCAGTGTGCCAGCAGTGAGTATATGCTTTTGGGATTTTCATTCTTTCAGGTTGTGCAATCCTGGACTTAGGGTCATAGGTTCATAGATTGATACTAGGCTATCTACCCTAGGGCATTTATAAGCCTAGCCAGAGTATGTTTGGCTTTCACCACCCTTTTTGATTAGGAGACTGTGCCTCTGTATAGTAGGTCACAGAAGGTAGCCCTTTTAAGGTTTGTTTACTGTACCTCTGTCAAGCAACGACACAGAAGAGATCCCAAGGGTAAACTTACGATCTCCCATCCATTCATCAAGATTTCTCTTGAAGAGGGTCAGTGAGGGGCTCTGCCTGACATGGACTGGGATTTCTTTCCAGAGTGAGGGGAGCCTCTGGGATATGAATCTGTCCCTCCAGCGTGTCCTATTTATTTCTGTGCTGAGGTTCAGGTCCCTGGAGCATATATCTCTAAGGGATTTAGATTTCCTGAGGTGAAGCATGTCCATTAATTCTGGGTTGGACATGGCTTTATACGTCAGACACAGATCGCCTCTGAGTAGGCGGTATGCAACTGAGTAGAGCTGGAGTTTCTTTAGCCGAACTGTATAGGGCATCTGTTTGAGCCCCTTGATCCTCTTGGTGAGATACTTTTGGGGTCTTTCCAGTTGCTGAAGGTGTCTGGTAAGGTACATCCCAAATGGAGCATTGTACTCAATTATGGGCCTGGTAAGTGATGAGTAGAGGGGCACAATGACCTCTCTTGATCTAGATGTGAACCCTTTCATGATAAGGTGGGCTATATAGAAGGTCTTTCTAACCACTTTGGCAACGTGATTGTCAAAGGAGAGATTGCTATCTACTTGGGTCCCCAAGTCCCTAATTACTTCTTCCGTACTTAATGGATTACCACCTATGTGGTAATTTGTGGGCACTTTGTTTTTTCCAAAGGGGATGACTATGCACTTTTTGGCATTTAGCTTTAGGCCATGGCTCTGGCACCAGTTATCCATCTCTGTGAGACCCTTTTGGAAGATGCTTGTGTCAGTCGGAGAGTCGATTATAGCACCCAGTTTGCAGTCATCTGTGAACTTGGTCAGCCATAGTTCACCCATGTTAGCCTGTACCTTGGAGAAATATATACCGAACAAGAGAGGTCCCAGGACTGAGCCTTGTGGGACACCACTTGTAACTGGTTTAGAGTCTGACATGGCACCTGCTATTCTGACCATGTGGGTTTTATCCCTGAGCCAGTTTGCAACCCATCTTGTGACATAGGGGTTGATATTTAAGCTGGTGAGCTTATTTATGATGCCCGAGTGGGGTATTGTGTCAAAGGCCTTTGCAAGGTCCAGGTAGGCTGTGTGGACTACCTTCCCTTCATCTATGGCTTTGGTAACTGTTTCAAAGAAGTCGACCAGGTTCAAGAGGCAAGATCTGCTCTTAACGAAGCCGAATTGGGTAGGATCCAGTGTCTGGAGGTTCCCAATGTCTTTGTTTATGATTTCCATGATGATACGTTCCATAGCTTTGCAGACCAGGCTAGTCAGGCTTATAGGGCGATAGTTTCTGGGGTCTGTTGTGGCACCACCTTTGTGGAGTGGGACCACTGTTGCTGTACGCCATTCCTTGGGAACATATCCTGTAGTAAGGCTGAGATTGAACAGTGACTTTATATGAGGGTTTAGTTCTTCTTGGAGCTCATGTAAGATGCAGCCCAGGACACCGTCTGGTCCCATTGTTGCTGTGTTTCTTGCTTTGGAGAGGGCAGCTCTCACTTGTGCATCTGTGATCTCAGGAAGGCTACACTCTGTTGGGATAGACATTTGCTCTTTTGGGGGGGAAGGGGGGGGAGAAGTTTGCACTGAACCTTTCTGCCAGGATGTTGGCAATGTCTGTGGGTTCAGTGAATTCTTTGTCATTTTGCACTAACTCAGACCATATCTGGGAGTTGCCTCCCAAGTTTCTGACATAACTAAAGAAGGCATTGTGATTATCTTTAGTGTCTTGTGTAATTTTTCTTTCAAAGCTGGCCTTAAAAGATTTTATGAGGGATCGTAGTTTCTTGCTAGTACTGATCAGTGACACCTTCCCTTTTTGGGATTTTGCTCTGTCATGTAGTAGCTTTCTCCTTCTGTTGTATAGCTTATTTATGGATGGGGTCCACCAGACAGGTCTCCTGCCTTTGGAGGAGTGAGTCTTGGTTTTATTTGGGATAGCATGCTCCATGCATTCCTGTAGGTGTCCATAGAATGCTTTTGTAAAGGATTCTGCATTTTGGGCTGTATTGTCCACTGGCCCGGGGGCTTTGAAGGATTCCACCTCAGTTTTGAGAAGTGTGAAGTTTGCTTTTGAGAAGTTCTTCACCGTGGTTTCCTTGGCTAGGGGTGGGGACGGAATATGGATGTCCAGTGAGATTTGTTTATGGTCTGATCTTACCAATGAGGGGTATAACTCTGGTGTGGAACATAGAGACCTCATGTTGGTGATGACCAGATCCAGTATGTTTTCCCCTCTTGTGGGAGTGGTGACCAGTTGTTCCATAGCATTTGAGTTTATAAATTCTAGGAACCGTTGGGCGAGGGTGTTTGGGCTTGAGTAGTTTTCCCAATCGATGTTTGGGTAGTTGAAGTCACCCAATATAATAGTGTTTGGAGATACCTTCATATTCTCCAGTATTCTCAGGAAAGTCAAATAAGGTTCCTGTGTTTGGAAGGGTGGTCTGTAGCAGGCTACAAACTGAAAGGCAGTTTTGCCCACTGTTAGTTGCACATGGATGGCCTCTGAAGCTTTGTGCAGTGCCACTAGCCTGGAGGTGTGGGTATCTTTGATAAATATGGATACTCCCCCTCCTTTTGTGGTTAGGTCCGAGTTTTGGGGCCGGAAAGCATGGTATGAAGTATAGCCTGGTAGTGCTGGGGTGTTCTCGGGAGCCTTGAACCAAGTTTCTGTTACTGCACAGATATCGATATTCTCCATACTGAGGAGAGTCTCAAGTGCATGCATCTTGAGGTTTAGACTTCTGGCGTTGAGCAGCATTACCCTTAGTTTTTTTCTTTGTGTTGTCTATGGGGTGGGTTTGTCTTTTGAGCCTTGCCTAAAAAAGGCACTATGGGGGAGGCAAGAGCCTTAGCCAGTATTCAAAAACCCAGGGGTGACAGGTGCAAGCCGTCCCTAGCAAAGCAACGTGGCTTGTCGAGCATGTCATCCCAGGCTGACAGACACTGGATCCCCTTTGAATGACACCAATACTTTAGCCAATTGTTAAAATTGATCATTTTGTCTTTATACTGTGGCATCATTCTTGGTGAGAGTAAGATGCTACTCAAGGTCAGGGTCATAACGGCCTGGGCTACATGATCAAAGAGCTCCTGTACGTCTTTTTTCATGTAGTCCAGGGAGGTACGTCTCAGGTCATTCACACCAGCATGGACAATGACAGAGTCATACTTGTACTTGCTTTGGAGTGACCCGAGTGCTTGTGTTATTTGGTGGATCCTGGCACCCGACAGGCAACTTACAGTGACCTTCTCCTTGTTCAGCCTGGTGAGTGGGACGTCAGTGTGTCTGACAATAGAGTCACCTATTACAAGTGTATTAGGTGTGCTGTTTAGCCTTAAGGGCTGTGACTGTGTGGCACACTGACTTTGTGAGCTATGTGCTACATGGATATTGTTTCGTGGTAGGTGTTGCTTGGATGTCTGCTTTGGAGGTCTCTGCTGCTTAGGCAGATTTTTATTTAGAGCCTCCGAGTATGTTTTTGTGTGTTTATGTGTTTGGTTTGCTGATGTGATAGGTCTATGTGAGACTGGATTTGTGGTGTGTGTGGTTATCTTCTCCTGACAGGCTGTGCCAGTACTGGGTTGAAAGAGTACTCCAGTTTGGATATATAGTTGCATCTCTCACATATATTTGAGCTTATTGGGAGGAGGAGAGGGTGGTCTGTATACATAAGGCAGTTGTAACATTGCCTCAAGATTCCCAGATTCACCAGCTGGATTGGAAAGTAAACTCGAAACTGACCTTTGGACATGCCTGAATAATATAGAGAACTACTTATTGACTGATCAGAAAAAACCAATAGGGAGCAAGTGCTTTGAAGGAGTATAAGAGGATGTAGTGCTTTAGTTTGTGTGTACCTATGAGATTACTTATACGAGCAAGTGCAGGGCTTTAGAATGAGAATAGAGTGCTTAATTTGAGATTTAGAGCAGTTCTAAGGGAAAAAGTGAAGAGTAGACTTTGTAGAGCCGGGAATAGTTCAAGCTTATTTAAGCGGCACTACCCGACGCTGCTCTGTGCGCAAGACCACGCTAAAAGAGGGTTGCAGGGTTTTAAGAGATAGAGATCAAAGAGTTTAGAATTGACCCAAAATGGCCAATAAAACTACAGCTTCTAGGCAGTAACCACTCCTACAGGGACAGGCAGGCTGTTCAGTGTTAACCACTGCCACTGGTGAACACAGAGACTTCCCTTTAGTCCAAGCGAGCACTGGCCTCCAAGAAACTTACAAACAGTTCAGAACAGCAAATCTGTAACTGAACTTTCTTAAATTTCAGAAAGTGGGAAAAAAGCAAGATTTTTTTTTTTTGTTTTAGTTTAAAGGTAGCAGAGATACACAAGTAGCAAAATAATCACAACAGTGCAATAAATGACCCCACGCTTGAGTGCTAGGCCAAAGTCAGGTAAAATGCAGTTTTAAGAGAAAAAACAATTTTAAATTAAATGCAACACAGGAAATGCAGTAAACAGGCTATAGATGTGTTCTAAATACTGTTTATAATACAGATATAAACTTTAGCAAGCTGGAAAATGCCGAAAAGTAGGCGGCAAAGCAGTAATTCTTAACAAAAAAGCAGAAGAAAATACTTAAAATCTCAAAAGTGGCTCCTTTCTCCTCTCAGCGTTTTCTCCCCTTGGTAGGTGCTTCAGCAACAACTAACAAGCCTGGAAAGATGCCAAAACCACGAGGCAGCAGGGTTTTAAGAGACAGAGATCAAGGAGTTTAGAATTGACCCAAATGGCCAATAAAACTACAGCTTCTAGGCAGTAACCACTCCTACAGGGACAGGCAGGCTGTTCAGTGTTAACCACTGCCACTGGTGAACACAGAGACTTCCCTTTAGTCCAAGCAAGCACTGGCCTCCAAGAAACTTACAAACAGTTCAGAACAGCAAATATGTAGCTGAACTTTCTTAAATTTCAGAAAGTGGAAAAAAAGCAAGATTTTTTTTTTCTTTTTTGTTTTAGTTTAAAGGTAGCAGAGATACACAAGTAGCAAAATAATCACAACAATGCAATAAATGACCCCACACTTGAGTGCTAGGCCAAAGTCAGGTAAAATGCAATTTTAAGAGAAAAAAAAAACGATTTTAAATTAAGTGCAACACAGGAAATGCAGTAAACAGGCTCTAGATGTGTTCTAAATACTGTTTATTTTTATTTATTTTTTTTTTTTCAATTCCTTTTTATTAGGGTTATATCTAAACCAAATGAAGACAAGAAAATACAGATATAAACTTTAGCAAGCTGGAAAATGCCGAAAAGTAGGCAACAAAGCAGTAATTCTTAACAAAAAAGCAGAAGAAAATATTTAAAATCTCAAAAGTGGCTCCTTTCTCCTCTCAGCGTTTTCTCCCCTTGGTAGGTGCTTCAGCAACAACTAACAAACCTGGAAAGACACCAAAACCACGAGGCAGCAGGGTTTTAAGAGATAGAGATCAAGGAGTTTAGAATTGACCCAAAATGGCCAATAAAACTACAGCTTCTAGGCAGTAACCACTCCTACAGGGACAGGCAGGCTGTTCAGTGTTAACCACTGCCACTGGTGAACACAGAGACTTCCCTTTAGTCCAAGCAAGCACTGGCCTCAAAGAAACTTACAAACAGTTCAGAACAGCAAATCTGTAACTGAACTTTCTTAAATTTCAGAAAGTGGGAAAAAAGCAAGATTTTTTTTTCATTTTTGTTTTAGTTTAAAGGTAGCAGAGATATACAAGTATCAAAATAATCACAACAGTGCAATAAATGACCCCACACTTGAGTGCTAGGCCAAAGTCAGAAAGTGGGAAAAAAGCAAGATTTTTTTTCTTTTTTGTTTTAGTTTAAAGGTAGCAGAGATATACAAGTAGAAAAATAATCACAACAGTGCAATAAATGACCCCACACTTGAGTGCTAGGCCAAAGTCAGGTAAAATGCAGTTTTAAGAGAAAAAAAACGATTTTAAATTAAGTGCAACACAGGAAATGCAGTAAACAGGCTATAGATGTGTTCTAAATACTGTTTCTAATACAGATATAAACATTAGCAAGCTGGAAAATGCCGAAAAGTAGGCGGAAAAGCAGTAATTCTTAACAAAAAAGCAGAAGAACATACTTAAAATCTCAAAAGTGGCTCCTTTCTCCTCTCAGCGTTTTCTCCCCTTGGTAGGTGCTTCAGCAACAACTAACAAGCCTGGAAAGACTTGGTATTAATAAACAAGAATGGTGTGGTACTTAAATCCTCAACACAAGGAAGGAGGAGGGGCTCAATCCCACCTGTAAAAATGTTTCTTTTCATTTGTTTGAAGCTTCTTGAAATGATTTGTTTGTCTGGCTGAAACTACAACCAATGTGAACTTGGCCAAATTTAGTGATGCCATCTGCGCAATATATAGGACTATGATGATCTCAAAGCCAAATGTGGATACAACAGTGACCCAAGACAACCACAAAGTACTACAAACTGTGCAAAACACTGTCAATAAGCAAAGGCAAAAAAAGCCACTGTATAAAAAAATATGTAACTGTATGTATATGGTCATTCATCAGATATCTCAAATGGAAAGTACTATGGGGTTAAAATGAAGCAGTGTAAAGAAAAAACAGCCACCATGAAACCATAAGAAAGAGAGCTGATGGACAGTACTGCACAGTGGCACAGAAAAGAAGCAACAAGAGCTGACAAAAACGATATTTTAAATTATGTGGAAGAAACAGCAAGACTGAGTCAGAAAACAGAAATTATCAATGAGAGAATGCACTGAATGTACCTGCTGAAAGGTGCCCAAGCACTGCCAAAGAAGAAGTGAAACTTGGAACACAGAAAAAAAGAATAACTGCAAAAAACTTATTTTCAAATAAATGAAGATTACTCCTCGATGTCTGAACAACTCCAGACTGAATATATACACAAAGATGTCGTCATGGTAATAGTTGCAATAGCAGCTACTGGTGGCACATTTAATCCGTTAACTGCTGAGCATTTTCAGTTGATTTCAGTTGATCTCTCCCCTAAATACTATTTACTTTTGGATATATCTGTCCTTTGAATTATGGGCCTAGATCTACAAAATGATTCAGCATTTATTCATGAAACATTTGATGAACATTAATGGCATAAATATTTGCAAAGTACCCCTGGACTGGGCTCTTGTATTTCTTTCTCTTTATTTTCTCTAAAAATTGGGGCACTCACCTGGGTACATAGTTTCACAGATGGGACATGTACCCCTGTGTGCCCCAGTGTAACACCACCCCTGCTTATGTATTTATATAAATGTATAAAGTGTAAATGGTTATAAAATGCTTGTGTCTGGCTATGATTCAGAGAGAATGCTATTTAAGATTTGCTCACGCCTGATGTGATATTATCAAAAGGGATGGTAAACTTAAATATATAAATACTAGATAAATCTCCTGCAGCCCATAAACTGATGTTCTAACCATGATAACACTGGCTGATATTTACACCTTGTTCCGTTACTTATTTTTGAATCTATTATGAAAATGCCTTATACATTGTTAGAAATTAGATTTTTTTAATATAACAAAGCATTAAATAGGTCATCTACATTTACCTTTTCCAAGACTAGCGAACAGTAATGTTTAAACTAGCACTCATGCTTCCTACGTATTATAATCCTGCAAATTAACACCTTCTACTAGACAGATGCCAACAACAGATGCTAAGAGACATATAAATCACTCATCCATTGAGCATTAAGCAGATCTTTAGATATCATTATTAAAGCAACTGAGGACATTGGTTTATTATATGTAAATTAAAATAAAACATGCTCTTCTAAGGTAAAGCAAAATCTTGGGCTTTAAATAAATGCACAACAAGTGCTGTTAACTAGGTCTTATACTGCTGGAAGCTCGGTTCATTTATCTCAGTTTTCAGCTTCTTCTTCAAGGTCTTCTTCAATTTGATTCTCTTTCAAAGATCTACTGCTCTGTACTTTGAGCTTCCTTTTATAACAGGCAAATGCTGCGAGACTAGTGTTGACGTGTGACTGCATTAGATTTTGGATTGCATTTCTTCATTTAAGCTTTGGATACTTCCATCATATGTTTTTATTTTTTCTCTTGTTTTATTGCAGTTTGTTTTATTTTAAATTTTATTTTACCTTAAAGTTTTTTTTTTCTTGGAATTTTAAAGTTTTTGGCTAGTGTCAGTTAGTTAAAATCATTTTCCATTCACTGACTGAATCTGAATTAAATCTATTAATTTATGGTAAGACCGAGAAGTATGATTTCTTATTAAGGATATTTAGCTGCATTCTTATTTAGTTGCAAGTACTGTGAGACTACTGTGAATTTCTGACTGCACTAGATTTTTTCTCACCCACTCGTCCAGTCTCTGTTGTGATTTTTAACTTGATGGTTTCTGAGCCCGCCCATAATGCAAACTTGGCCTTGGAAGCTCCTCCTACTCTCATCTAATTTTCTCATGCTAGTGCACATCTGGGAAAGCCTTCCCCTTAGACTCTTAAAGCATGAGTTACCCTGTTCTTCATCCCACACAGTTCGTGCACACTGCAGTATTCAGAGTGTTAATCTCTTTTTCCATCTTACGTTTACAATCTGCAACATTTGGGACATTGCTATCAGTGACTGGTGAGCTTAGGATCTGCTTCTCAGGAGTCTGCTTGGGATTATTGCTTCTGTTTTTTTTTCCTGCTGAGAGAATGAGACAATGAGCAGAGGGAAGGTACTTCCTAGCCTTATATTTCCAATTATATATATATATAGGGGTCTACTTCATAACATTGAAATTTTTGTTAGTTAGGTGGTGTTATAGTTGGAGATGATATTATTTACTTGTGCAATGTAGTGTTTCAACGTTATAAAGCACACTTTCAATGTTCTGAGTTTTCAATGTTTTGGGTTTTCAGTGTTTTGAATTTTTGATGTTATGGTCTCATTGTTATGAAATTCAGCGTCATTAAATTTCAATGTTCTAAAGTAAACCCCTCTCTCTCTCTCTCTCTCTCTCTATATATATATATATATATATATATATAATTGGAAATATAAGGCTAGGAAATACCTTCCCTCTGCTCATTGTCTCATTCTCTCAGCAGGAAAAAAAACATCCTTTAAAAAATTGCTCCACTCACATCTAACATCCACATGGGAATGCTTCTGCTCCCACCCCTCATAACCTATTCCCCACTTCCTACAGTCTTCCATTTCTTAAATTCCAGATAGCAAATTCATATTTGCATTTAGTAAACAACTTTTTATTTGCATCTAGCAAATTCTAAGTCTACTGCATCTAACTGCTTAGTTTTAATCCTACTAGAGCAATGTTCTCCTTTTTTTTATTTTTGATTGTAACCTCTGTATTTTTTGTTCTGTTTTATAACCAGAAGTTGTTAAAATGTAAATCACTGAAATCTTTGTGTAATCTGTGTTTGGAGCTTTTCTCCCCAGGACTCCATTGAAAACGGGTTCTTTTGGCCCAATGGATTATCCTGGTTAACCAACTGCAAATAAATAAATAAATTATATATATATATATATATATATATAGGGTCTATGTCAGAACGAAAAATCAAAATATCGAATGATTTCTTTTTAACTTTTGCCTTGTTGTCATCACCGTCTTTGTTGCCTTTCTGTTAGTCTCCTTGGCCAGAGCCTTCTTCATCATGTTTTTAAACTCAAGACATACACATTTAACTTTTTTTATCAGTAAAATGTGACAGCAGGAATGCTTCACAACATATATGCAACTTCTATTAAGACTGGGGGGGTGTATATATATATATATATATATATATATATATATATATATATGTGTGTGTGTGTGTGTGTGTGTGTGTGTTTGTGTGTATGTATGTGTATGTATATATATATATAGAACTTGATTTGATGGATTGATACTGAATCAAAAATAAAAGTTATGGATCTATTTGACCACTTAAATGGCATTTAAGTTCACTATAATAAGTCCTCCTAACAATTCATGGGTTTATAGGTGTTTACTAGGCCAATGACCACAAGGACCTTTTTAAGCCTAGCCATGCATCCGAAATCTCTGACAAGTTCTGATACCCTTGATAAGTGTAAGCATAGGCCTAGGAGATGAACCATTTACAGGTTACCTGTGTCCATTAGAGACATAGGTGCCAAACCATGGAGGAATTTCTGGTTTCCCATCCAATTGTCCAAGTTGCACTTGAATTGGGTTAGGGAGGAACTCTGCTTCACATGGATAGGGAGCCTGTTCCAAAGATGGGGTAGTCTCTGGGATACTTACCTATCTCTCCAATAGGTCCTATTTATGTCAAAGCCAAGGTTTAAGTCTTTAGAAGGGGTAATTCTATTGCTGTTTGTTTTGTGGATATGCAGGAGGTCCATCAAAGTGGGGTAGGAAAATGCCCTGTATGCCAGGCATAGATCTCCCCTCAAAAGCCTTTAGGAGACAGAATACAGGGATAGGGCCTTGAGGTGGTCTGCACAGGGCATTTTACTTTCTTTTAGTGAGGGACCTCTGTGGATGTTCCATTTGTTGGATATGTCTGGTTAGGTACATACCAAAGGGGGCATTATACTCAATGATAGATCTAATGAATGCCAAATACAGTGGAACAATGATTTCCTTGGGCTTAGATGCCATAGTTTTGTTTATAAGTTGGACAACATAGAATGATTTCCTCACCACTGTAGACATGTGATGATCAAAGGCTAGATTACTATCTATGTGTGTCCCTAAGTCCCTGACTAGTGGGTAAACTCTAAGGGGTGTCAATATAATAGTTACCAGGGATGGATGACTTCCCAAAGGATACTATTATGCATTTCTTGGCATTTAGTTTTAGTCCATGGCTTTGATACCAGTTGTTTGTCTGTGTCAGCTCCTCCTGGAGAACATTTGTGTCAGTGTGAGATTCAATGACAGCTTCTAATTTGCAATCATCTGCAAATTTAGTCAGCCAGAGATCACTGACATTGGCCTTGACTTCTGAGAAGTAAATGCCAAAAAGGAGTGGTCCAAGGACTGATACGTGAGGGATATTGTTGTATATTTGCCTTTTGCACCAGAAACCTCAGTCTAAAAACATTATCTGTTACACTGTAAATATGTTCCACAACAAATTTAGTGAAAAAAAAAGATAAATAGCTCTTGAGAAATGCGGCTAAATAATTAGATATCAAATTCAGGTTTATATGGGCATAGTCTACTTATTTGCATTATATTTACATTCTGCAAGGGGAGAATATATCACCTTTGTTCATTGGAGAATAGTGTGTATGTTCAGTAAACATAAGTAATAATTTTATGATTACCTCAGAAGTAAAAAAAAAAAATCGCATGTATTTCTTTAAAAAAAGTGACATTATCTGACAGCAGAAAAAATGTTACCCCAAAAAACAGACGCAGTAATAAGATCAAAATAACCCCTTAGAGTTGACCCAGTAGTCAGGGACTTAGAAACACACATGGATAGTAGGTAGTATGTGACATCCATTGACTCCATTCTCTGATTACCTTCCTGTAGCACCTTACTCATGTGACCTAGCCCTAACTCTAGCTAAGCACCTTACTTAACAGTACCACTACACAAGAAAAAACACACAGAACCCAAAAAACAAACATGCACAACAGTAAATCTTTCTCCTTTCCTAACATTTACTCTTACCCTAACCCACAAACACTCCCATGCACTATCCCACAACTTTTGAATCTCTTTACAGTCCTACCACTTATGCAATTGATCAGATCCCCCTGTGTGCATCTGTAACAACTGTGATCTGTCCATAATACTTCCATGCACACACTCTCCAGATTTCTATACCAGTTGTTGCAAAACTCTTTATTGCGATCTCCACTGAACTGCAGACAACTGCCCTCCTTGTCTTCCTCTAGATTTCCTCCAAAGAAATATCCTCTCCAGTTTTACTGTTCTACTTCACCAAACATTCTTTCAACTTTCCCATTCTCTGTACTCCTTAATTTCTCCGAAAGACCTATAAATCACCCCTGTTCTTCTTCCTCGAACACTCTTCAGTCTTACCATTGATCACATCTCTGTTTTTACCAGGCCAGTCCTTTCCAACTCTCTTTCCTATCTTATTTCTTCCATTATTTTATTCACAAAACTCCCATAAAATTGTAAATCCTCTCTATGTACCTTAAATTCCTCCCTTATCTCTTTGTACTTTTTAGAATCTACATCCTTTTTCCTCTTGTCTTAATATTTTTACACTTTCCATTCCAATCTAATGCTGCAGCTGAATTTGTCTTCTCCACGCCTCATTTCATTCTTCTGACCCTGAGTTCTTTAAGGAAGATACTATCCCTGCCCCATCTATGTCCCCCATATATTTTAATATTTTATTTATTTATTTAACATTTGTTTACCGGCAAAGTCTGACTGGACACAGGTCCATTTTCAGCACAGGCCCAGGGAGAAAAGCTCCAACAGTATGAAAAATAAACAAACATTATACCACAAGAAAAATTACAGAGTACAGGTCATCAATAAAACTGCACATTGCAAAATATAAATAACGAAAGAGATGACACATTAGCAGTTTTTACTTTAGTCCTGTTAAAGCCGTTTTAATACCTTTTGACTTCTATGTTTTTCACCATCTAAAAGGCCCCTTCCAGCTGTTGTACTTCTTTATTTTCACCTAACCCTAACCTGTTGTCCTTTGGGCTATATTAATAACAGCTTACATTTATAACACTAAACGGATGGAACAATGAATGGCATTATGATAAATACAAAGGGCCAAAACTGAAAACGCTAGGAGATCATGGTACAGTGGGGCCTGGTGTTTTTCCCTTTCTTCATTGTAGTGCAGTCTTGGAGTTGGTACATATACTACACAGGGGATGTGTGTATGGGGGTGCAGCCCACCACATGGAGGGTACAGGGGGGCTTTCCCCCCTGCATAGAATGTCAACTGAGTTTTTTTGCAATCTGTGTTTCTGCCCTTCATAATTCTCTTCGGCATTTCGGCCGTTCAGCATTATAAATGCACTCCATTAATAACATACCATCCTTAACAAACACTAGCTATTCCCAGTCCCTCCTTTTCTTCTGCTTCTTTGCAACTCCACCACCGCACATATATACCTCCCTAAATGCATAACATTGTAGAAGAATCAATATTCCAACCATTTCGACCATTCACTTTAAAGTGAACACACTGTTTGATCAGCCATCGTCAACTTTGCAACTTTCTCCTTAATTCTCTGCAATTCTTTTATCTTCCACTGTTTTGTACACCTTAAAACCCAAATGTTTATTCAGCACCCCACTCCGCTCAAAGTCTACCCTAACCGCTGTAGACATCTGTGGGTGATATTTCAAACCCAGTTATTTCCCAAATTATTTCCAAAATTACTTAAAATATCCAAAAATACTGTTAATTACCCACTTACATCTTCTAACAAAGTCATACAGCTGTCAGCAAAACAATGCATATTAATTTTTTCATTGTAAATTCCCTCCTGTCTCACATCCTCACTCTATGCTTTTGTATTAGACTCTCTGTAACAATCAAGAATAGACTTGGGATAGAGGCACTCCTGACTGGTTCCACCCTGTAAAATTACCTTTTCTCAACTCATCTTAATGACCATGATTCTGACTCATGGCCACTTGATCAGTGTCCATACCCCACTCAAGCCATTTCAATTTCTCTAAATTGTTACATTGTTACAATAGTTTGATTATAATTTCCCACTTAACAGTATGACCAAGGCAGTTCCCTTTCTTTTGAGTCTATCCCCACTTCACATTATATGACACAAGTAACTGTAATTATGAAGAGCCTTTAATTCCTTAATGGTGGAATAGCAAAGTATTAGGTAAATTACATAACTTCAGGTGTAAATGTAATTCCTTAAAAGCTTTTTAAAAATTTTGAAAAGGTGACAGCACTATCACCTCCTACACAAAGTACCAAACGCAGCCTGGGGTAAAACACTAGCCTGATGGAGAACTATGCTAGGAGTGTTGACAGATTGTCAAAAAACATCCTAGTATAAGGACTGAGGTTACACTGCATGAGGGAAATATCTGTTTCTTCAAGGAAAGGCAACAATAAAGCTGATTAAATTAACTAGGAATCTGCATAGAGGTGTGTGGGACCTTTCCCCCAAACAAAATAAATGTACAACAGGTTTTTAGGAATGTTATTTTGCACTGCCTTCTTTGCAGTCATCTGCACTCATGTCCTAGACCTCTGCAGTCTTGCTCACTAATTTTGCTGTCACGCTCTTTCAAGTATTATGCTCAATATCTGTAAAAGGAAGGCGGATCCATTTTGACTCTTTGAAACTACTCACCTCCTTTCACAAGAGCACAGCAAATTTAACTCCAAACCCAAAGTACATACATGCTTACAGCACAATGACTCAGGATTGTGACATAAGCAAATGCTAAAATAAAACATTTTTCCAAAGGGGAACGGGCCAGTTTTTGTACCCACATACATTGGTTCATTTCCCACACCTTATTTACTTTATTATTTTTACTCTGAGGTCACTGTATCTTGGGAAAGAAGCAATCACCAACCGATAGGATAACACTGTCTTGCTCTTTTAAGGGTGCCATCTTTCAGAGCATCAAAACTGATACAGCACTTGCATATAGAGATCACTCCTATAGTAAATGAACAACATACAATCAGTAAAGTTCAAGCTGTAAAGCCCAAGAAATTGGGGTATTAACAATCCTGTACTGAGCAACATCATTTAAGGTGGGACAGGTGTATCACTTCTGTTCAGGGTGAAGAGTGCAGGGCCTGCACAGAATACATGTATACTGAGCTAGCATTACATCAGAAGTAAAATGATAAAATTAGAACGTTTTTTGTAAAGTGACATTCCGTGACTACCATCAAAAATCCATATATTCACCAGGGAAATGTGGGCCAGTCAAATTCAAAAATAAGTTACATTAAGTCTTTCAGGGTATTCTGGTAGCCTTAACTATATTATACATTCAAGGTTCAAGGTAGGTTATACTAAAGAACTATTAAGGTTGAGTGAGACTGTACGTGTGTTGGCATCAAATTCAGCTTAGAGAGTTTAAGATTTTACAGGGGGTCAGATGGCTTATATTGCTCTACTAAGCTTCAATCAACAAATAAATGTTAGTGTAATGATATGTTAATGGATATAATTATAAAGAAAACAGCAACTAAATACAGGAGGTAATTCTTTTCTAGTAGCAGTGTTCCCAGAATTGGTACTGGCATGTGCTTTATTTCTAAAATAATTACATTTATAGCTGTTACTTCATATTTCTTTGAATATGGTTAGTGTCATTCCCAAACTATGTAAAAGGCTGAGAACAAAACTGTTGTATCTCCTTTCAGACTGAGTTGTTCCTCTGCAATAAATTTATTTAGCTTTTTATTTTAGACCAGTTTAAACACAGATCGATCATTTTAATGAACACTCAAATTTTAGTCTTTGGTAAGGAGCCAGGTAAAATGTTTTTTTAAGTTAAATATTTAAATGTTATTCTTTGGTAAACAGTTATTTAAATCACTTGTCTGAGAACAAAAGTTAAAGTTTACTCTTCAGTAAATAGACAGTCAAAATGTTATCCTGAATTTCATTATCCCCTACTTCCTTATTAGCTGGCCTTTATATCAAGGCTCATTTATTACTGTTATTGCAGGTGTCAGATAATACTATCAGTGCTGAAAAGAACAATTCTGGCTCTAAAACAATGCTTGTTGAAAACAATCAACAACTGAAACTCAAGGGCAACTTTACTCTGTGGTTATTTACAAAATAAAACAGCCTAATTTAAAATCTAATACATATAGTAAAACACAGGATATTTATTTTATTGAAGGTGACTTTCAACTTAATTCCATCCATCGGTACCCCCTTTATTCTATTAAAATGGACAGTGGTCTCAAAAGTACTGTAGTTGAAAAATGGAAATATCTTTATTTCCTGAGGGTGTGTGTGTTATCAATATCTATATCTATATCTATATCTATATCTATATCTATATCTATGTTTATCTATCTGTATGTGTGCTTGTGTGCATGTGTGCCTGTGTGCCTGTGTGCGTGTGTGCGTGTGTGCATGTGTGCGTGTGTGTGTGGTTTACTATCAGAAAAACAAACTCTCACATTATCAAATCAAAAAGCTCAAACCGCATGATATTAAAATGAGGAAACTACAGAAGTGTGTGTATAATGCCCTAGTTAGTGATGGTAGGTTAGTTAATTAACTCGCTCAGGCTTGAACCCTGTACCTTGGTTACAAGGCAACAAGAGCCTAATCCTCTTCACCAACTATCAGACTGCTCACTTAGTCATCAGAGTTCATTGAAATGTTTTAAAATCGGTAATTATGTCTTTCATTAGTTAATACATTTTGTTTCACTGCTTAATGGAAAACATCTCCAAAACTTCCGTGTGTGTATTTTCAATGAATTTGAGTTTTAATACATTTTCAGTAAATGTGACTTTAGATGCATTTTCAAGGAATGTAAGCTTCAAGGGAATATAAGTTTACTGTTGTTCATGCTGTCTTTTTTCAATGTGCAGCTGTTTAACAAATGGCTATCAGTGTATGACCTCTAGACTTTAAAAGCACTGTTAGCATCCCAACTTGCATACTTACCTTTAGTGTAGAAAGCTATGGATTCTACTCCGGTACCATGTAAATAAGTTCCTGTTACTACAATGCACTATTAGGGTGTCTATGTCTGCACTCTTGAGTGTGTTGTCCTTTAGATGAGATGTTAAAGTGAGACCCCATCTTCCTGCATTAATGATTAATGGCAGGTGCTGTGATTTCTTTTATATCCACCTAAGTTATCAAAAAGAGTAGGGGTATGTTCCCCAATGCCCTGGACAAATTTCCCATAGTAGTATAAATACCACTAAGATGCTACTAGCCTAGTGGGACTAACCTGGTCAACAGAGGATATTTATATTAAAAGTTTTTTAAATTAAATCCATATTTCTACCTTCATTTCAGAAGTAAAGAAGAAAATAGCATGTTTAAGGTAATTGAGGGACACAGACAAATAATGAGATTCCAGAATGGTGGGTGGGGGTGGGGGTGGGGTGGGGGTGGTCCAGTTCCATGCCTTGGGCCACAATTGACCACGATCTGGCTTTGCTGATACCCCAACCCCTGCTGTACCACGATCGCATGCAATACAGGTCTCTGCAATAAACAGATATTTCCTCCATTTTGATATTGTGTGGCTCAAGCTTTTTGGCTGAATAATACAAATGCTGATAATGTGAGCAATTGCTCTTCTGATAGGGATATATATATATATATATATATATATATATATATATATATATATATATATATATATATATATATATATATATGGGTCTACCTGACAACACCGACACGCTAAAACACCGACTACAAAATCACAGACACCACAAAACTGAAAATTCAAAAACACAAAACTTCACATGCCCGACAAACTACAATCCCGACAATCAACAATCAAAACAAATCCCCTGTCCAAAAAGCACACACACAACACAAGCACACCAAAAACCTTACAAACCTACACTAAACCTTACATACACAACTATCTATGCACTAACCTTAACCCAAACCCTAACCCTAAGGTCCGCCACTATCGCACACTCACCTAACCCGCGCCCTAACCCTAACTTACTTAACCCGCCCCTAACCCTACAGTCTGTCACTATCGCACACTCACCTGACCCGCGCCCTAACCCTAACTCACTTAATCTGCCCTTAACCCTACAGTTCATCACTATCGCACACTTACCTTAACATGTTGGTGTTCTCAGCGTTGGGATTTTCATCTGTCGATTATCTCCATTGTCGATTTTCCAGTGTCGGTGTTCTCGTCGTCAGCATTGTGGACTTTCGGTGTTATCAGGTAGACCTATATATATATATATATATATATATATATATATATATATATATAGATGTATAGACACAGAACATTGATAGTGACCCCCATAATGGTACAATTATAAAAAAACTAATAATCTGGGGACCTTGTCCAGAGCAGTGATACTAAGAACTACTTCTGTAGCATGGCCTAGTGGTAGTGTTTATCTGTGACATGAAAAAGCTATGTAGAGCCACCATGTGGGCTCAACACTTAAAGCTGAGGGTCAGGTGAGGTGAGAGATGAGTGGCAGGTAGGAGTAGGACAGATGAAGAGGGACTAGACCCTGAGAAAGGAATCTGGTTTTGGGACCTAGAATGTCACCTCACTCACTGAAAGAAGTAAGAACTTATACATGAGCTAGAAAAGAACCAACATGTTGCAGTTGGTCTTACCTATATAAACAGTACTGTTTGTGGAACTAGTGGTCTCTTATCTGTCAGAGTTATCCCTTGGGAGTGGGCCCCGTGTGTGGGGGGCATAGTTCTAAACCACTGAATGCATGCTATAAAGTCGATGTTTGACCTGGCAGGTGACAAGGATACCTCAATGTGTCAGCAAGTTGCAGACAAGAAACCTTTGATGCTGTTTATGCATATGGTTCTAACAGTTATTCCAGATACTTAGTGGTCTTGAATACCATAGGTATATCACTTGATAATGTGTCACTTACTGACTTTGTATTCTGACTGACAGTTTTTAATACTTTTGTGGGGAGTGACAGAGACACCTGGGATGGTACGAATGGAAAGTTCATTCCTGGCTGGTGAAATGCCTGAGTATTGAATTGTTATTGGACTTCTGGGTCATACATGCATTGTTCATGTATAAACACAAAGATCCCTATAAAGGTACTTGGTACTAGGGTACCTTGGGCCAAAGGATGATTATAGACTTTGTAGTCATGTTATCTGACTTGAAGCCACAGGTTCTGGGTGTACAGATCAAGAGAGGTGCTGGAGTGCAGCCTGATCACCACTTGCTGCTGAGTTGTATCATGTGTCAGGATGGCAGCTGGACTGACACAGGAAATCCAAATCCATACACAGGGTTTCCTTAAAACACCTAGCAGACTCTTCTTGCGTCAGATTACTTTAACTTCCACCTCCAGGAAACCTTTCTTCATATCCCAGGATAGGTCAGAGACATGGAGTTTAAATGGAACTTGTTCATGAATTTAGTGTCAATGCAACAAGAAGGAGCTATGGCCAAAAGGTGATTACAGCTTTCCATGGTGGTAATCCTATGATCTCCTTGCATATACCAGCAGTGAAGGAAGTTAAGCAAAGAAGACTTCCATGCAGTGTTAACTGTGAGTTTTCCAAATTTGGCCAACAGTTACTGAGTGTCTATGGAGGCAGCAACTGAAGTAGCTACTAAAATAGTTCCAGGCGTGGAAGACTTTTGGTAAAATTATAGAGAATAACTTTTGGATGGCTTCAGTGAGGTTATGGCAAACCATCCATTGACTCAGGAAGGATGGGAAAGACATTGCCCAGTTATTGTTACCAAGGAGGGAGAGATGGTGATCTTAACTACAGTTGTTGGGAGGTAGAAGAGGCATCCTGGGGAATGCCTGAATTCAATGGACATGCCCCTTCTGAAGTGTCAAGGCCAGAAACATTTGGTGAAATTAGACCTATTCCTGTAGATGAGGTCACTGCATTGACTGAGCAGTTGTACAGTGGGCAGTGCTGTAGGAGTGGATAAAATCCAACTGGACAAGTTAACAGCAATGGATGTTGTTGATTTGTCATGGTTAAGGTGCCTTTTCCATGTTATGTGAAAGGCACATAAAGTACATCGACATAACCAAACTGGGGTGGGGAGGATGAGAATCACCATTTTCATAAAGTATAAAGGATGAGCTAACAGATCTACGAGATTTTTTTATGATGCCCTCTCTGTGGGTGGAATAAAGATGCCATTTTGAAGTTTCAAGTGGTTTGTTTAGATGAATGAGTGTCCTTGAATTTAAATAAAAGAAATAAAAAAAAACAATAAAATCATCCCCACTACACCCCCATGTGGGGGGCTGAACACTGCCAAACCCACCTGATAATTATATATACTAACTAAAGATTGCACAAACACGGGGTAGGGGCATATTCCCAATCATAAGAAGTGTCTCTTACAGATATTTAAGAGGAGATCTTATTCAGGTATATAGGGCATTTAGGGACAACTGCCTCTGGGGTTATCAAAAAGTACTAGAGAATCGTCAGATAACCTATGTAGAAGATTCTATAGGAATGAGAAGTGTACTAATTGGTTCTCTGACAGAGTAGCTGATGCTTGGAACAGACTACCAAATTACATTAAAGCAAATACTAGTTTAGATATTTTTAAGAACAGCCTGGACATTTATTATGGGAACAAGGGTTTTGGTATATTGGCAGGCTATAAAGGCTTAATGCCTGTGCTTGAAACATTTGTATGTATGTATATGTCATGGGTGTCCATTTGTACCTGATAAATAAGTAAAATATAAACAAAAAAGAACAATTTTACAATTCATGGATTGTTATTCATATGCTTGACTGTCTTATCAAATTACAGTATTTATTTCTTTTTCAGTGACTGAATGACATGCAAGGCACACTAAAATATCCATAAGGCACATCTCCAGCAATTGTTTAATAAAGATTTAAACATTCCCATACAAAGTTGTCCCACTAGGAATGCCTAGCCATCATGTACCACTTACAATAACTGCTCTCCACTGACCACATCAATAGTTGTGGCCACAGTCTTGACCCTGCAACAAGGGTATTCAAAAGGGCTGCACTTACACATGTTTATATTTCATTAATACTGCTTTTTAAATATTTAAAGCGAATATATATTTACGTAAACTGTAGTATCAATAAAACCATGCTAGAAATGCTTAACCAAACTGGTCAAAAAACAAACAGCCAGTGAGCTGTGAGTTAATTATAATTACAAGATGGAAATCTCCCAAATGCAGGAGGCCTCATCTTCAGTTTATCCATATGCACGTGCATGCAAGTCCAGTGCACAAGTATATCCATGTAAGCCATTTAAGTATTCCATATCAAGATTTATTCAGTCCTCCCCTAACGTGTAAGTCTATAACACAAAAAAATCTGGAAATGTCTGGGAGTCATCATAGTCCCCCCACAAAGATGGTTTATTCTTTTCCCAGCCTTCCTCCAACAATAGTCTCACTTTTAATTTCTCCAAATCTTTTGGGTTCCTAATATCATGATGGGAATGAACCCCATTCCTAAGTCAAGTACGATTAAAGTTCATGAAAATAGTATTGTTTCAGTCTTTGATGTTAGCCAGAAATGCTCTTTGCAGCACTCACAATGTGCCCAGTAATGATTCCATCTGCAATTCATATGGGGTTACATGTACTGGTAACATATTTAAATATGATTGTAGATTCTTTTTTGTAAGACCCATTGCTCCTACTACTATTGGAACTGTCTGGGCATCTTTCTTCCACATTGCTCTCATTTCTGCCAGCAAATCCTGATATTTTATGAGTTTGTGTTTCTCTGTATGCAAAACATTGTAGTCTCTGCAAGTGGCGAGTTCAATGATCAATGCTACTCTTGTCTTCTTCTCATGGACCATTATATCTGATTTTCTAATAGCTATCTTTTGAACTGTTGGCAACGGGTGATCCCTTATGTGATGTAAACTTCATCATTTTCTGTGATGCTTTGTAGCTCATGTTTCCAGTGCTTTTCAACCACTGCAGTACCATAATGTGTGCACAATCCCCAGTGCAACAGTCTTGCCACATTATTATGCCTTTCAGTATACAGTCCTTCTGCCATTAGTATGTCACAACCAACAACAAGGTGTGCCACTGTTTCCAATTATGTTTTACACAACCTACATTTGTCTGTTTCTCCCACATGTTCAATGGACTTTGTAAACCAATGTGTATGTAGTCCACTATCGTGGACCATCAATATTAACCTTTCATCTCTTGGTTTGAATTTGCTTCTCCTTAACCATTCCTGAGTTCGATCCTGATCAACATGAGGTTCTTCCAGAAGTTTTCTATACTTGCAACTATATTTATGCATTTTCCACATTTCTTGCCTTCTCATCTGGTCCTTCACCTTATATTCTTTCTTTTGTTTTTTGACACATTTAGTTGCTGCCTGATTTTATCTACTTCCGGTTTGATTTCCGTTCCTGTTTGACACCGATATGCTTCTGTTAGACTAAGCAGAGAAGTCATCTTAGATTTATTCTCTTTATGTTTCAAAACTTTCATTACATTTGCATCTTGTGAGGTCAGCAGATGTGTGTGCGGCCCTACAATTACAGATCTATACATGTAATCAATTTCAAGGAGGCCCATCCCTACTTTGGAACAGGGAATATATAATCTTGGCATACACTGATTTTTATAAATCATTTGGTGAGCATGAAGCATCGTTCTTGTTTTTCTGTCTAATCTATCCAACATGTTTTGGGGCCAGTCAATCACTCCAGAACTGTAAGTTAGGACAGGAAGAGGAAATTGGTTCATAGCTTGAATTTTGTTCCTAGATGTCAACGCTGATTTCAGGATTAATCTAAGTTTTCTAAAGTATTCCTTACTAAGTTTTATTCGTATTTGTTCATGTTTTATTGTTGATCCTACATCAATTCCCAAATATTTGTACACTCCCTCTTGCTCAAGTACTTTTATATCACATTCTTGTCCCAAACTGATGTTTTCTTGGTGCTGCAGTTTTCTTGCTTTGAAGGTTGCTTTTGCACATTTATCAAGAACAAATGACATTTTTATATCATCTGAAAAAGTTTTGGCAACCTTCAGTTGTGCTTTCAGTTCCTTATCTGCTGAGATATACAGTTTTAAATCATTGACAAAGAGAAGATGAAAGATATTTACACTTTGTTGTTTTCTATGAGCCAAATTATAGCCATGACATAAGTTGTTAATGGGTTAAGGGCAAGACAGAATAACAGTGGTGACAGAGTCACTCGGGAATATCCCCCTTTGAATTTTTATCCCTGGGATAGTAATTTGTCCTTTATCATGGCTTAATTGCAAAGTGGTCTGCCACTGTTTCATGGTCACTGTAATATAGTCAATCAGTGTAGGGTGTATCTTATACATTATTAAGCCATCTTTTATCCATGAAGTTGGGATACTGTCAAATGATTTTTATAGTCAATGCATGCCATACTTAAATTCTTCCCCTTGTTACAGTTCTCCTCTATGACTTTATTTAACAGCAAAAGATCCTTTGCTCCATATGACTTTCTTTTATTACCCTTTTGTTCTATTGCCATAATTGAGTTTTCTTCTAAATGACTATAACCTTTGTCGGCATTAATTCCAATCTATAGTTTATGTGTCGTCGGAAGGCAAATTATTGATCTATAATTTTTACAGTAGCTTCCAGGTTCACTCTTAAGTAGGAGCATTGTTTTTCCTGTTGTTAGCCAGGTTGGTGTCTGTTCGGGATGCGCATATAAATCGTTCTTACTCATGACTTAATCTTCATGCAAATATGTTAATACATTTAACCAGAAGTTAGGTACTGCATCTGGGCCTGGGTTTTCCAGTTAGAGGCTTTTCTTAATTCTGTTTCAATCTCTCTGGCTGTTACGTCATCCCATTTCATATCCTGTACTTTTAAACTTCTGATTCTTTTACTTCTATCAATTTAGCATCTTTGTTATGTTCCACAGGATCTTCATAGATACTTCTCCAAAATGTATCCATGTCTTCTTTTTTGGTGGTCTTTCAGTCCTTTTACCTTGTTTCCCAGTTCTCTATAAAACTTTTTTGGATCATCAATAAATTCCTTATTTTGTACTTTTGTTTTATATTTGTCTGTGTATCTTCTAAGTTTTTCTACCTGTGCTGAGATTTTTAGCTTGTTATTTGCAATAGTGCATGATAGATCCTGATATGTTCTAATACTGCACATTGCTTTTATCACATCTATCCTTCTACGTATTTTATTGATCTGTTCCCTCTTCTATATTCTTCTAACAGTGACACTTCTTGTAGTAATTGCTTTATAGTTTTCTCTATTTGATACTTCCATGATGATATTCAATTTCTCCCCTTCCTTTCCCTCACTACTCTGTGTTCTTGTGATAGAACTTTATCAGTTATTAATTTAGCTGCACAGTAATATATCCTGTTTACTTCTGTTATATTGCCTGGGTCTCTATGGATAGCCCTAATTACTGCATTCATTTGTTCTATCAAACATCTGACTTTTGGGGTTTTATTGACCATCTGCAGTCTATTTCTTTTATTGATCTTGTTATGTCTGTCTCTATTAAATTAAGCAACTCTTCTCTTACCTCATTTTCTTCTAAACCCTGGGTACATTTTTTTTGTTTTCAATTTCCTGTGGGTATTCTATAGAAAGTTCTATAGCATCTTCCTGTGGCACATTCTCTTCAATTTCATCCTATGCCATCCATTGCTCTGTCATATGGGAACTCAGTGGCCTATCACTCCTCAACATTGACTGAGACAGAGGAGTTTCCTGTTGCTTCCCTTGCTATCCAGCTTCAAGTGAATGTTTATACTGGTTTCCTGTGGAAGGCTCCAAAATATCTTCATATTGCACCTGACCAGTTGCTTCCCATTCCACTAGTTTCCCCTTAATTTGGATGGCTATTGCTCTATCCTGTTGTGGTGCTTTCTGAATTAGATTTTCTACACTGAATTCTTCACTTTGCATGTACTCCAAAACCTCAGTTTCTATTTCTTTAACTCCCCCATTTCTAATGTCCTTTTCTACTTCTCCTCTTTGTCATCTTATTTTTTGTATTGTAAAGTTTTCCATGTCCAAATTCCTTTGACTGTATTTCTCTTCACATATCTTTGGTGCTGCTCTTTTTGTATTGATTAGTTTTGCTTTCTCTTTTGCATAGATATTGCACCATATTAAATCTCTTTTCCTTTCCCATGTCTATATTTCTTCTTCAGATGTCTCCTGATCTTCCTGTTTCTCCTTACTTTGGGGACTTGTTCCATCATGCTGTGATGTAACCTGTGCTAGACCTTCTACACCAACTCCTGCACTTCACATGCACTCTATAACTTCAACTTCTATTTTTTTAACTTTACTTTACTAATCTTCTTTTCTACATTCCCTCTTTGTGATATTTTTTTATTGTGAAATTTTCCATATCTGGATGCCTTTGCCTATATTTCTCTTCGAATATCTTTGGGGCTGCCTTCATTATATTGATTAATTTGTTTTTATCCTTTGTATAAATATTGCACCATATCAAATCTCTTTTTCTTTCCCATGTCCATATTTCTTTTTTTTACATTTCAAAAATCTCTAGGTTTTGTTGTTTATATTTTCGCACTTCCTCAGATGCTTCTTTTTCCAAACAGATCAAAGTTTCTTGGTCTATATACTCTTTTTTACAAATCTGTTGTATTATTGAATATAAATTTTTATTTGAGGCTTTTGATAGTTTTTCTTGTGGAAGTATTTTTCTTTACTCTAATTCCTCTCAATCTGTTTGTATATCTTGTGTCTGGAAATTCTGGGCTTTTTGCATAATAGTAACAATACATAATTTCTTTCTTAACATCAATAGTCCATTCTATCGTTTTTATGGCTCTTCTTTGGCCTATCAGTGTTTGTGATTTTTTGTGGATTGTTGCTTCCTTTTACAACAGGGGGGGGCAACCTTCCCCTGGGCCTGCCTTAGCCTCATTGTAAGAATGTTTCTGTATGTTGAGGATTCTACATTGTCATGTTTTCCAGTCCTGCCACCACTGCACCTACCAGGGATGAGCACTTTTTTATCCTGGGTCTTGTGCACCCAGCTATCTTTTTTAATTTTTGACTATCTTCTGTCCATGATATATGCTACATAAATACAGTTTGTATATCAGTGTCATCTTGGTGAGATTTTGTGAAAAACAGGGTCTACCTCATGAAGGTACTCACCAAGACTTGAGTATGAATTTAATTTCAGCAATACTACTCTCCTTTGCTCGCTGACTTATTATATCTTCATTCAGTCTTCAATGCAGACTGTTAGAAGGTAAAGCAGAAAAGTGCCACAAAACAGCATCTAGAGTAAAGAAAATCATCTGCTTACCTACAGAGAAAAAGGTTCACACACATGACAACAAACTACCTCATATAAAGTTGACGGAACCAGAGTCACCAAACCTAATGAAATAAAATAAATATGCAAATAATTTCTCTAGGAGATTACCTACATTGCTAAGCCTGCAATATGGAAACTGTAGTCCATTTCCTTACTCTCCCAGGGCATGGTAGATGCAGTCCACCTTACCTGCACAAAGTCTGTGTAATTGTACACTGTGTAAATGTACAGATTTTCACAGCCCTGGTCTTTATGTTGTGTTAAGAAAATTTTAATTTTTGCTTCATACATTTTGGCCTCTTACCTCCTGCTGTTGATCTTCACCCATACACTAATAATCCTTCACAGCCCCCCCCCCCGGATTCCCTCTGTATACAGAGGGTACAGTGGGTTCCAGCTGAATTCCACTGTGACCCCATGGGTGGGCAATTTCTCGCCAGGGAGAAAATGACATTGTGGTCTATGGTTTCTAAGACTTTGCATTTCTCCCATAAAAACTGAGAGCTGAGGATTGGTTATCATATATGTAGCTAAGGGTGGGGATTTAGGGTAAGTGTAAGGCAATCTATAGCTGGGCAGAGCAAGTGTGGTGATGTAGTTATCATCATCCATGCCATCAGCTTGTCCATGCCTTCTCACTATAATAGCCTGACTGCAACCAGAGAAACATGCTCGAGTGTCCACCATGGGATGCCTTGACTGCACACAGAAAGATCTCCAAACCCTCCATTGGTGTAGGCAAGCTGAAATAGGACGCTAATTTCCACCCCCCTCACCTGGCTTCTCTAACATTACAGCCACTAGCCCCTAACAGAACTCAAGTCATCTGGGCTGCATTCAGGTTTCATCAAGCCTGGACATGTTAAAAATATTCTATATTTAAAATCATCTAACCCACCATTCTATTGCAAATCATGTTTCATTAACCCCCCCCCCCTCCAATCAGGCTGTGCCAGTCACAATATAACTTGTAATTTTCCAGTATTAAATGTAACTATAGCAGAACTGATTATGATTCATATCAGACATGAGGAAAATTGATAAATGAGTTTAACAAGTAGTAAAACTCCTAACATTACTTTGTCAGTAAAACTGAAAGTTCACTGTTGCACTCTGCCACGGCAACTCCATAAAAATTGACTCATGGAAGCTCAAAGGCGCAAAAGTCTCAAATCTTTAAAAAAACAACAATAAAACATCAAATAATTTAAAAATAAGATCCTAAATTAATCAATTTTGAAAATTAGTATTAAAATAAGTAATAAATAGTCCTTTACATAATGAATATTCATTACTTTTATAAAACTATCTAAAACAGACTTATTGGAGTACTTTCAAATAAACTGTGATGTACATTTTAAAAACTAATAACCAAATATTTAAAAATATTTTAACAGTACTCAAAGTTGCTTACAGAAAAGTGAAATAACTAAACAACTCACTTTAATAATAAGGGTGCCTCTCAGTACCCCCCCCCCCCACACACACAGTAAGAATTTGCACTGTATTTTCAAAACTTGTAACTCAAACATGCATAAAAAATACTGAAGAGATGAAAATATATGCAATATGTCTATCTCTGTTGTTGTCTTTCGGCTTTTCCTGGTTTGGGGGTGCCACAGCGGAACTCCGGTCCGCTAATGATTGGCAGTAGATTTTCATGAATGCCGAGGTGCCAGCTCGACGTTCAACCTTCAAGAAGGCACGCCCATTTACACATGTCTTTCGAACACCCACCCAACCACGGGGAGGACATGCAGACTCCACACAGAAGGCACTCCCCACACTCCAGCTGCGAATTGAATGGGAGAGCCTCTTGCTGTGAGGCAACAATGCTACCGCTGCACCACCGCAGAAGTAATATGTCTATCTCTACTTCTTTTATATATGTCTTCATAGTCAATAGAGTATACACTTTCTTCTATAACATGTATTACATTTCTGTCAGGAATCATAGTGGCCTTAGATTTCTAAGTAGAGATGACAGTCTTCCTGTAATCTGAGTATGACAGCTCTTTAAACGTGTAGGATCAGCCTACTGAATCCATCTTGACTATGTATTATTATTATTATTATTTTTTATGAAAGAAAATGTCTCAACCAATGACTTTTTCCCTGAAGCAGAAAAAAAATTAGTCTAGCAGAATAAAATAAAGTTGCTTAAATGTTTTTCTGCCTTAATACTTTTATCAAAGGCCAACAAGCTATTTCATTTTCTACTGTTTTAATTGCAAAATAATTGTCACAGTGAATGATATCATCCCATTTCTTAATTGCTGAGTTTCTCCAGACTGTTTTTAGTGCTAGTTCTTTATGAAATTATTGTACTGAGAAGTGAAGGAAGGTTAGGCAAAGCTTTTAACATTGACCAGTGTGTTTCTGTCTATCTCTATTCCCAAGGATAAACCTTTTTTTAAACTTTAAATAATTTATTTAACAACAACAACAAAAATAAATAAATAATTCCAACCATGTGTAGTCCTCATGTGTGGTGCATTATATTCTCCTGGCAGTTGCCCCCTACATATTATCATATCCTTAAATCAAATATAAAACGAAAAGAACTGCAAAGGTATGGCTCCAGAATGTCAAAAAAACATATAAAAGTCCATGAAAAAATCAAATGAATCCAGTAAATATGAGCAGCTCTGTTTTAATAAACACACACAAGCGCTTTCACGTATAGCTTCATCAGGTGCATAATTAATTCTACAAAAATACACCTTATATACCAAACATCACATAACACCAATTAAGATTTAAAAAGATATCACAATAAAACATGTGTAAATAATATACTATTATTGAAAATAACTAAATAAAAGCACATAAAAAATAATAAAACATATAAATATTCATCTATTTAAAGTTATTTTATATAAAAGAGGTTTTATAGGGACGTAATCATTAAGACCATGTCCAAAATTAGCTCTAAGTCTTACAATCCACTGAGCCTCTATTTCTTCTGTTTTGGACCTGATATTACCACCCCTGATACTTAAAAAAGTCCTACTTAGTACTACAAATTTAAAAACATGTTGTTCATCTTATGTTATCAGGGTACAGGCTACTTGTGAAACTTCACATGTGGTATATTTAGCTACTTGCTGCATATGCAATAAATTCCATGTGGGGAAAACTGACCGTACCCTGAAAGAAAGAATAAGGGAACATTTATACCATATAAAGAAATCCAGTAATATTAATGCTCTAGCGAGACATGTTGTAAATACAGATGAACAACATATTTTTAAATTTGTAGTACTAAGTAGGACTTTTTTAAGTATCAGGGGTGGTAATATCAGGTCCAAAACAGAAGAAATAGAGGCTCAGTGGATTGTAAGACTTAGAGCTAATTTTGGACATGGTCTTAATGATTATGTCCCTATAAAATCTCTTTTATATAAAAGAACTTTACGTAGATGAATATTTATATGTTTTATTATTTTTCATGTGCTTTTATTTAGTTATTTTCAATAATAGTATGTTATTTACACATGTTTTATTGTGATGTCTTTTTAAATCTTAATTGGTGTTATGTGATGTTGTTTGGTATATAAGGCGTATTTTTGTAGAATTAATTATGCACCTGATGAAGCTATACGTGAAAGCGCTTGTGTGTGTTTATTAAAACAGAGCTGCTCGTATTTACTGGATTCATTTGATTTTTTCATGGACTTTTATATGTTTTTTTGACATTCTGGAGCCATACCTTCGCAGTTCTTTTCGTTTTATATTTGTACTTTCTATTTTCTTCTGTGAAGGTTTCCGGTGTATAATAGGTATTGTTCTACTTATATCCTTAAATCAGTTTTCCCTCTCTAAACAGCAAGGGCAATACAAAACCATAAGTTACAAATGTGCATATTATGAAACCAAATATATCGGGTTAGATTTCTCCCTTATTGTCACACTTCTTTAATCTAGAATTAATCATTTCTGTTCTTAGTTTAATGCCCTCAAAGAAACTGATGACTCCAATTGATTCGACCCCTTTCATAATCTTGTAGCACCCATTCAGGATTTTCACATGGAAGTATTTGCATTTTGCATAAATACTTCTTGACCTCTGGTCAGGTTCACAAGAGGTTTCAAGATTCAAGTATAGCCTGCAGAAGATGTAATCCAAACTTGATAGTGAAATAAATTAATATTTTTGGTCTAATGATAAAATGGATAAAACTTCTTGTAAATTTAAAGCTATAGGAATCCAAGTTATCTTGGAAGTTACCATGTTTCCTCCATCTTTTTAATATTCCAAATATTTTGCATTATACCTCCTATATTTGTTTCCAATGTCTCTCAACTTCTCAGTCAAACAAATGTTCTGTTACAACAGGATGTCGGTATGAATCTCTTCTTTCTTTAATCGTGGTCAAAATGGTATTGATGCTGGAAGACAGGCTATGTGTTCCCCATGATTTATCCTTGCTAATAGAAGTGAGTTTATACTGAACCTCCTTCCCCTCAAATAAGGTGTATGCTCGCTGTTTACTGTATTCCTTCCTGCTTCCTACCCAATATAATACACTCTTCTTGCAATTACAATCCCATGTTACCTACTGCATGTGGAAGAACAGAGAGCATTATATTGTTGAGATTCATAAAGTTAACTATCATACTCCATGCAATGCCCGTGCACTGGCCCAGCAATCAAGGAGCCTCAATCCTCACCACTAAAACCAGTGAGGGATGGCTCGTATAGAGGTAAGGATAACAAATGCACACAGTAAAGTACAATTTCCCTTAAGAGCACACAGAGATCACAGTTCGTCTGGGGCTGGTTGCTCCCTTGCTCTCCAGGTCCCCAATAAGACTCCCCAGTGGCACAGCTATAGGGTCCAGATCTCAGCCTAGCTGGGCAAGCTAAAACCTCCAGTACCCTCTCTGTCCAACAAGTGCTTCGTGTCCTAGTAGCTGACACACACACACTTTGAGATAAGAGTTTATACAACCACACAGACCCTCCTGGGAAAGGCTGGCACAGGTTCTCCAGCTGTGCCTCTATTACCCTGACTATATGGTAGTAATTACTGCCATCACTCAGCTAATAATTATCAGCTACCCAAAGGCCCTTAAAAGGGTGTCCAGTTATTACTGTGCGATATTATTATCCAATTGGTAAGTGTGACTAAACAGTCAAGGCTCATTAGAGTGGCTTTGTACAGTTTTACCAAAGACATGCAAGTACTCTTAAGAGCTTAAATTATCTCTACAAAAACAGCCACAGTTGAAAGGGCTTAAAATATTTAATAACAAATAATAATAACACAAAACAATACTTTTACTACACAGTGCTAGTCAAGAGTTCAGAGATCACAGAGAAAAACTTAAAATAATTCAGTAGTACAGTTCTGACATCACAGAAAACACTTAGTCTAAACTTTCTAGTTCTTAGCTATTTCTAAGAGAAAACACAGTGCTAAAATCCTACTTACATATAGAGCAAGGCAGGGTGCTGTGAATTGGATGGTCAAGACAAAAATGTTCCTTCCTCTCTGGTTCTTTCTGTTTAAATTGAAATTGCAGTTCTGATTCACATTACATCATTCTTCACACTTTCCTGGGGTTCCCAGGCTACACATTACATCATTCTTCACACTTCAATGGGTTCCCAGGCTAACAGAAACTACGTTTACATTCTTAACATCTCCTTTTGTTATCTTGCAGCTGGGCAGGAAGCAGAGCAATAAAAATACATTTGCATGTTTAAATCTAGCAATTTAACTCTTGGTTAAAACAGTAGCAAGAATTTCTTCATCTAGACTCCTCAGCACCACTGTCTACATCAAAGGGTCACAACGTGCTTTACTTTGGTCAGTAGAGGGTACTGTTGTCACATTTTTTTCAGTTCCACATGTAACACTATTTTATTTATATATTTTTTACATTTAAGACAACAAGCCTGTAGTTTACATTCATATTTACAAAGGACAGAATTATCTGTGAAATTCTATCTGGCTAGGCTGGCAGCCTTCATCTCTCTTCACCCAATCTTCACATATTGTCACACTCCACACCTATCTGTACTGTCATGGGGGACGGGGAGTCAGGAGTCATAAATGCAGACTGCCATGCCAAAATGCTGTTTTACTGCAACATTAAGTGGATGTCCGAATGAGGCATCATTATAAAAATGTTATTTAAAGGCTTTTACTTAATATGTTCATAGACAGTTTCTAGGCATGCAAAAGAGGAGATCATTAAGGAGCCTACCCCAAATTCACAATTGTCCAAAATTACTGTCTCGTTAACGGACTTACCCAAGGTCACCTAGTATGCAAATGAAGTGTAATGGAAGTACCTCATTAAAATATCAAGGTCCTGGTCCTAATTGCCAGAATGTCAGTACCTTCCACAGTTATCATATCTAGGTCCCTAACTCTAGCAGGTATTATCTCAGACCATGCATTTTGTGTCTGCAGTGTGGGTTTGGTTATGCACAAACAGCGCATAAGTCAGAATCCCCTGTTATTACTGGTATCAACAGGCAACACATTGTATGAAATCAGTCTGACTATGTTGTAGTGTGAGTTGAGCAAGTGTATAAAGATAAGCTTGCTGCTTAGTTCTTGAAAATATATAATATAATAACAAAGAAAAGGGAAAGTCTGCTAGCAGGCAAACCAGGTAATGGAAGCAGTAATCCCTGGAATGGGAAGAGATTTGACTTTGGCATATTCCTATAGGCTAATTTCTTTTTAAATCAACATTACAAATTGTGTATGGCAATCCTTGCAGTTTGTATGCATGCAGGCTTCCCGAATTAATTTGCCTTGATCACTATGGGTTTGTCACAGGAATGTAGATGTTTGATAATATACTGAAGACAGAAATTATGAGGCATTTCACCAAATCTGAGCAGAAGGACATGATATTGGTTAGCTTAGATGCAGAGAAGGTGTTCAACAGAGCAGAATGGGCAATTTGACTAAAGTTTTGCTGACTATAGGGTTTACTCAAAATGGTGTAGACATAATTATGATCATTTACAGTAAATCAGAGGTCTGAGTAAAAGAAATAGGCTTCTCTCTCTCTCTCTCTCTCTGTCTGGTTAAGTAGCAGAACTAGATAAGTGTGCCTGATGTCGTCATTTTTTGTATGCAGTATATTTGGAGCCACAAACAGGATGGATTACATGATATAACCTGCAATTTTATATCGTATGGAATGAAGAGCTTAAGGCTCCTCCTTTTACTGATGATGTGGTGATATACCTAACTCTACCAGATGTTGATTTGTCAGGTCTGATTACAGGCCTGGACATATTTGTTGAATTTTCTGGATATAAAATTAATGGAACTAAAATGAGAGTGGTGGTTATGAACTATACTTTTATAGATACTCTGGCACATATGGCTCTTCTTACATGAAAATGTGAGAGTACAGGAAAATGCTTCATTCGAGGCTTCATTGGCCAAACCATGTGGTGGTCTGACAAGAAGGCAGAAGGATGACTTCAGAAGGTGAAAGTTATTAGGGCAGGATCTGGACCACAGTGTGAGGGCAGGCAACTTTTCGGTGGTCCCATTATTACTGTCTATTTTTCAAGTAGTTTTGCTTACTCCTTTAAATCATTTTTTGTTTAAGATATGATGCTGCATTTTATATAGGATGGGGAAAGCCTAGGATGTCAATGGAAAAGCTTATAATTACAACAGGAAGGGGGATGTTTAAATATCCCAGATCCTCAGTTTTATTTTGAGGTTATACAGATGAATATTTTAGACTTATTGATGAAGGCATTTTATAATGTAGGGGACAAGTAGTTGACATCAATTACAAGGGAAGATCAAGAAGAATGTGGGAAGCTACAGTATGGGGACATTACTTCAGACAAAATAATCCCTCTTATATAATGAAGCAGTTCCTGTTTGGGATTAAAGTCACTATTTAGTGAACAAGAGTGATTTCCATGCCTAAGGTAGTGCCACCAATCGGTTATAGTAAAGTAGGAGTGAAGAGATATTGGACATGTCAAGCTTAATTTAGTTTTGTGGGAACAACCCCAGGGATCAGGTGAATGGGGAGCATCAACACATGGTTTGCAAAAGAGTGCATTATAAGATGTGCTGATACTGTATATATTGCATACTGCTTATAGGGAAACCCCCTAGTTGCTGATGGACATGTATACATATGCATGTATACTGTGGAAGTCTACACCCCTTATTTATGTAACTGACAGACTGCAATGCAGAGAATTTCAAACAACATATGCTATAAAATGTGTTTCAGTTGTTTTACTCAGCACAATGTGATCATAAAAATGTGATAATAGCACTGTATTCAACCACAACAGTGCAAGCAGGTGACAGCTTACCTTTGGAAGGTAGCTGTCATTCAGCTATATCCCAGAGTGACGTTAACTAAAGACATGCAGCTTTTAAGTATCATTTGTGTCACACATAATTAATGAAGTTTGTTGGCATTCAGTGTTTTGGAATCTCACTAGCGAATATCTGTGAAAGCTCTCTAATCTTGGCGCATTACCCAGTACTTTGGCGTAAGAGTACAATGCTCAGCGCAACTGTTCGATACGTATCAGTAAATGGTAACATTTGTAATACATGCCCGATGCCTACCAGTAGTCTGCAACAGTCCTATACATGTCCTCAGGCAAAAAGCTGATAGCCACAACCAGCCCATTTTTAAAACAATAAGGAACAATAAGAATTTCAACTGCACAAATTTCCAGAATGAATTCACATCTTGCACTCGGTCAGTTCTGAAACAATTACCACTCGAAGAAGCAGTAAATTACTTTAATACCAGATTCCTATCCATCCTTACACCCCTGCACCAGTACAGACTATTAGAACCAAAACAAAAGTTGCTCCTTGGGTCTCAAAAGAAACCAGACATAAAATGCTACTTAGAAATTGGGCTTGGGACACTTTGAGGACCACAAAAAACCCATAGATCAACTTAGGTACAGACAGCTAAGAAATTAAACAAAAAAATCCACCGCATTAGATAAGTAAAAGTATTACTTTCCTCTACAAGAAAACCACGAAAACAAGCCACAAAAGTTTTGGGTAGGTATAAACAAACTCCTTAGTCCAGGGCAGTCCTCCACTCCTACCCCCCTGGATTCTAACCAACCCCCCCCCCAGCAGAAATTGCCAATACCTTTAACAGCTTCTTTACAACAACCATCCAGAACCTAGCTAACCAATTATCCCCTGGGTGCCCATATTCTCAGGCCACTACACCCTGCTACCAACTCCCCTTTAACTTCAAGCCAGTTTGCACATCTTTGGTCTGAAAATTACTTAAAACACTAAAGCCTACCACCCTGTCAGCTGATCTCCTCCTTGTAGAATATCTATGAAAAGCTGCAGATGCCATAGCATACCCCATTACTATCCTGATCAATAGAACTATAACTGAAGCATCCTTTCCCTCCGTCTGGAAGATATCCCATGTCATCCAACTCCATAAAGGGAGCAGCTCTCCTGAACTTTCAGACTATAGACCCATAGCTATTCTGTCACCCTTGACTAAAATTATGGAAAAATGCATCCACAATCAACTCCTGAACTATCTTATCCATAATAATTGTCTAGCCAACACCCAACATGCCTTTAGACCATTCCATAATACAACCTCAGCCCTCCTCTCCTTCTCTAACATCATTAACCAACAGCGAAAAATTAATAAACTTTCCTCTGTTATCTTTCTTGATCTTTCAAAAGCCTTTGATATGGTAAACCACCAAATACTCATAAGCTCATTGAAATACATCTCCCTAGAGGACCAGGCCATCCAATAGTTTCAATCATATCTCCGTGGTAGACAGGCTGTCCTATGGCAGAGCAAACTATCCACCCTTTTACCCATCACGCTTGGAGTATCCCAAGGCTCCATACTAGGTCCACTATTATTTTCCATTTTCATCAATGATTTGTATAAGTTCATCCCAAATGCAACATGCATTCAATATGCGGATGACTCCACTTTAGTATGCTCTGACACTTCACCTACAGAGTTGCAAATTCTATCCCAAAATACTTTTAACACAGTTGGAAATTGGCTGCTTAACTGTCGTCTCATGTTAAATCCTAATAAAATCAAACTGCTGCTTTTCTCCCCCACTCACAGGTCTGCCCCTATAACCTTTATAGGTTCATAGGTTGGTACTAGGCTATCGGCCCTAGGGCCTATACAAGCCTAGCCAAAACAATTCCCTGGCTATTTCTTCCCACACTATTTACTTCTCTGGACCCCTGTCTAGCAGGGCAACTGATGTGATCCCTGGGGTGAATTTCCTTTCTCCCATCCAGTCATCAAGGTTCCTTTTGAAGAGGGCCAAAGAGGTGCTCTGCTTGACATGTATGGGCAGTCTATTCCAGAGTCTGGGGAGTCTCTGGGCCAGGAACCTATCCCTCCAGCATGTTTTGTTTATTGTGATGACAAGGTTTAGATCCCTGGAGCGTCTGGCTCTGAGGGATTGGGATTTCTTTAAGTGTAGCATGTCCAACAGCTCTGGGTTTGACATGGCCTTGTATGTTAAGCAGAGATCACCTCGGAGTAGACAATATGCGACAGAGTATAGCCGGAGCTTTTTAAGGTGGTCAGCATAGGGCATCTGCTTTAGGCCTGTGATTCTTTTAGTGAGGTATTTCTGTGGCCTTTCCAGTTGTTGCAGATGTCTTGAGAGGTACATACCAAATGGGGCATTGTATTCTATAATGGGTCTAATGAGGGATGAGTACAGTGGGACAATGACCTCCTTTTTTCTGGAAAAGCCCTTAGTGATGAGGTGTGCCACATAGAAGGATTTCCTGACTGTTGTGGCGATGTGGTTATTGAAGGTGAGACCACTGTCCACCTGTGTCCCTAAGTCTCTTATCACACTTTCAGTGTTTAGTGTACTGCCACCTATGTGGTAATTCACGGGTACATATTTTTTCCCAAAGGGGATAACTATACATTTCTTGGCATTGAGCTTAAGCCCATGGCTCTGGCACCAAGCATCTGTTTCTGTAAGGCCCTTTTGTAGAGTATCAACATCATCTGGGGATTCAATAATGGCTCCCAGTTTGCAGTCATCTGCAAACTTTGTTAGCCAGAGTCACTTAGTGTTGGCCTGTACTTCAGGGAAGTAGATGCCAAACAAGAGAGGTCCCAGGACTGAACCCTGAGGTACTCCACTTGTCACTTGTCTGGAGCTGGATTTGGACTCAGCTACTTTTACAGTGTGGGTTCTGTCAGTAAGCCGGTTGGCAACCCATCGAATGACGTAGGGATTAATGCCCAGCTTAGTAAGTTTATCTATGATTCCAGAGTGGGAGATGATGTCAAAGGCCTTGGCGAGGTCCAGATAGGCTGTGTGGACTGCCTTACCCTCGTCCACGGCTCTGGAGACTGATTCGAAGAAGTCAATCAGGTTCAGGTGACAAGATCGGCCCTTCACGAACCCAAACTGGGTGGGGTCCAGTGTTTTCAGGTTGCCAATGTCTTTGTTTATAAGTTCCATAATAATACGTTCCATGGCCTTGCAGATCAGGCTCATCAGACTGATGAGGCGGCAGTTCCCGGGATCCAAGGTGGATCCCCCCTTGTGGAGTGGGATAACTGTTGCTGTGCACCACTCAGTAGGCATGAAGCCTGAGGTGAGGGCATTATTAAACATGACACGTAGGTGAGGTGCCAGTTCATTTTGTAGTTCATGTAGTACACAGCCCGGGATGTCATCTGGTCCCATGGATGCTGTATTCTTAACTTTGGAGAGTGAGTTTTTTACCTGTGTGGCCGTTATTACCGGAATTTGGCAATCTTCCAGTATTGAGATGGGCCATTTAGGGGGTGAAAGGGGGTGAAGTTGGCACTGAATTGATCTGCCAGGATATTGGCAATATCCCTGGGATCAGTATATTTAATGATATTCTGTTGTAGCTCAGAGCAGATCTGAACATTGCCATTTAGATTCTTGACATAGTTATAGAATGCCTTGTGGTTGTCTTTGGAATCTTTGGCAATTTTATTTTTGTAACTAGCTTTGGAGGATTTTATGAGGGATCTCAGCTTTTTACTGAGGCTGGTAAGGGAGTTTTTTGCATCCTGGGAATTTCCTCTTTTCTGCAACAGTTTCTTCCTGTTGTTGTAAAGTTTGTTTATGGCAGGGGACCACCAGATTGGCTTCCTTTTTTTGGAGGAGAGCATCTCGGTTCTATTTGGGATGGCATGATTCATGCATGAGTGGATGTGCTTGTACAATGCCTTAGTGTAGGACTCAGCAGTCAAACTTTCAGTTCCCATCTGCATGGGTGTCATGAAGTTTGTAACTTCTGACTTGAGTAGCATGAAGTTGGCTTTGGAGAAGTTTTTTATGGAGGTTTCCTTACTGGGGGATGGGGGTGGGATGTGGATGTTAAGGGTGATTAGCTTATGGTCTGACCTGACCAATGAGGGGGTGACCACAGGTGTGGAGCATCGATTTCCCATACTGGTAATGACCAGGTCTAGGAAATTGGAGCCCCTAGTGGGACTACAGATTAGTTGATCCAAGGCATTGGAATTTATGAATTCCAAGAACCGTTGGGCAAAGGTGTTGGTACACGAGTAGGTTTCCCAGTTAATGGCAGGGTAGTTGAAATCACCCAGCATTAGGGTGTTTGGTTGTATATTAATATTTTCCAGTATGTTTAGAAAGGTGTAGTGAGAATCCTGGGGCATTAAAAACCAACAATGGCACCATTATTTCCCCAGATTCCTCATCCAAACTGTTAGGAGTTATAATAGATAATAATCTTAAGTTTGATCTGGATATCAATAAAACTATTAAAACAGTTAATAAAAAACTTGGCTGACTATATTGGATCAACCCCTTCCTAACGCCATTCGCCAGAACTGTAATTAGTTGTGCATATCTACTCTCCACCCTCCTCTATGCTTCCCATCTATTTACAAACCTCAGCAAAACTGACTTTAATAAACTTTCTAGCAACTACAATCACATTGCTAGATTTGCTACAGATTCAACCTACAGAACTCATCGCTGTCATAACCTAAATCTACTAGGATGGCTTGAACTGCCTAACCTACTTCAGGTTAACCAACTAATAGTTGCACACAAGATCCTGTACCAACCAGATAATACACTCGTACTTAAAAACCTCATCACCCCCTACAGTAACCTTAGCGCACTTCGTTCATCTGAAAGACTACTAGTTCAAACTCTCAAATCCAACAACACAGCCGGTAAATCTCTATTTGCTATCTCTGTTGGCAAAACGTGGAATTCTCTTCCTGCTAATCTTACATCTGAACTCTCTCTACCTCAATTCAAGAAAAGTCTGATTCAGTACTTTAAAAAAACGATGACTATGTCCTTGTTCCAGACTAACTCTAACCATCACTCGTGTGCACATGGAGGACTTCTGCCTACACTTTATTGTTTCTTAACTTATAAATCCTATGATCTCCTTGGATCTACTGCCAGGTTAGCCTACTAGGCATTCAATACCCTATCATTCTTAAAAACACTGTCTAGAATTTTCAATCTGAGTAAAAATGTAATAATTTGTTTGTGTATCTGTTTTTGTGTTTGTTTACATCTGTGTAAAAATCCTTTTATTTGTGTTTTATTTTGTGTTTTAAACTGTAAAAATGTACTAGTTTGTTGAATGTCATTTTGGAGCTTTTCTGCCCAGGCTTCGGCTGAAAATGGACATGTATCCAGTCGAACTATCCTGGTAAACAAGTTTAAAAATAAAATAAAAAATAAAATAAATGTCAACTTTAAAATGTAATATTGATATGTAGTCTTAATATACTGTTACCTGCGAATTGAGTGGGGCCTCAGCATTTTTGAAAGGCCTTTTTCTGCAATGTGATACTACTTCAGTGAGGGTGTTGACTGAAGCTTCGGTGAGTCTGGGCACTGAACTGGACAGATGAGGAGATGATGTAGATGCTGACCGTCTATGCTGGACATGATCAGAGGATGTGAGCATGCCAAAAGAATTTTATGATGTTCGACATATGGAACTGGATTGCATGGGAGTACCACAGATGAAATGAGATCTACAGGACTGGCATGCAGGTCCACCACCACTGTGATGACCTGTATTAGAGGGATGCAGAGTATCTTCACCAGAGGGTCATAGAGGTCCAAAGCCAGCAGCCAGATGCCTACAGTAAGTTTCATACTCCACACCGTAACACCCACATTGTCATATATGTCTGTACTAACCATACCTGTTTATGTGATGCGTTGTGTTTCAAGTGTATTCCAAAGGTATCTGTATTAATCGTAGTAATTTACATGGAGTAAATTTTCTTCTACTCAATTAAGTTAATAGTTGCATGTTGATGCATTCTGAGGTTATTCAGAGCCTAACTAGTGGAAACGTTATGCAGAACTGTTTAGTTATAACTATATTAATATTTACTTCAAACATACTACTTGTACTGCTGTTCCATAGTATCTGCTTTTAAAACATCAAATGACATGTGATGTTGCTTAGCTCACCTGGCTAAGCAATACAGTAAAGTGAATGCTGTTGCTATGTGTGGATTCAAATCCCAGTCTAACCTGTTTTTTTAAACATTAGTACTGCGGTGGTGGTGCTGCGGTAGTGTTGTCACCTCACAGTAAGATGTTATCCTGTTCAATTCTCAGCTAGAGCGTCTTCTGTGTGGAGACATGCGTAAATGGGCGTACCTTCGTTGAAGGTTGTGCGTCAGGGCTGGCAACTCGGCACGTAAAAATCTACTGCCAATCATTAGCGGACCGGAGTTCCACTGTGGCGACCCCTAACAGGGAAAAGCCGAAAGACATTGTCAATAATTCATGTAATATAGCCCATCACATATGGAAGAGCTGTATTGGTTTTGTAAGTTATACAGTACATATTTTTGCACCTCTAACATGGCTGTGGTGTATTGATGCTAGTAATGCTTGGGCCACCGATGACTACGCATTTCTCTGCTGTCCGCAAAGCTTCTAGAAGCATCTTACAGTATAGTTCTGTATGTGTGAATACAGAGTAATACATATGCTAGTGAACTCTAAATTGTAAAATTCACAATGCTGATTTATAATCCATGTCTGCTTTCATCAGTTTAATAAATGTAAGACCAATGCAAGTGACATGGCTAAATATGTGTGAGTCTTGTTAACACAATTTAAGTACAAGAAATGTGGATCTGTAAGTCTGATGTTGTCTTATGGCTGTAGGGTTAGTACAATATATGAAAGCTGCCCTCATACCTAATTTACATGTGCTGGTTTGAACCCCGCATTTGTGCATTAATTAATTGCATGGCTATTTATTTTTTAAAGTACATATGATTCTTTTAATGCAAACTATGAAAGTTAAACTCAGTGTGCTGACACAATGATGGCTTTATAATGCTAAATGTACATTCTATCTTTATTCAATAGACTTTGACAACATTAAAAGAAATGTGATGTCCATTAGCTCAAACGATTAAGGAACAGGTCATTGTAAATGTTGCTTGCTTATGTGTGGCTAACAGTCTTACTGTAGCTTGTTTTGGTAGTGCTGTCACCTCACAGTAAGACGTCCTGTTCGATTCTCAGCTAGAGCATCTTCTGTGTGGAGACATGCGTGAATGGGCGTACCTTCGTTGAAGGTTGTGCATCATGTCCGGCAACTTGGCACGTAAAAATCTACTGCCAATAATTAGCGGACCGGAGTTCCGCTGTGGCGCCTCCTAACCGGGAAAAGCCGAAAGACACAACAACATTGTCAGTAATTCGTGTAAGATTGCACATTACATATAGAAGATCTATATTTGTTTGGTGATTTATACAGAACACATTTTTATACATCTAGCATGGATGTGGTGAATTCTCACCTGTAGCGCTTAGGCCAGGGATGACTATGCTTTTCTTTGTTATCCACAAAGTTTCTAGAAACATCATACAGTATACTTCTGTTGATAATGCTGTATACATGAATACTGGGTAATACATATATATGTTACCACTACAGTTTAAATTACACAACAGCCTGTTATAATCCATTATTTCTTTTAACTGACTGCTCTCCTACATAATATACACATGTAGGTTTGACTAACACAGTTGTACAGTAATTCCTTTAAAATGGCTATTTATGTGTTGCAAATACAGACAAATGTTTTCTTGCAAACTATGACAGTCAGAAACCTGATGTAATATAGCTGAGGGGTATCAACATAATCAATGTGATGACGTACAGTCCCAATTGCATTGTTTTGTTGTTTGAATCCCACCGCAAATATTACAGCTGTTATGGGCCAGATTGAATATCATTACACAGACATGCCATACTTGCAGGAAATGTGTAATGAATGGTGTTGCTTTTGCTCCACTGTATTAGTCGGTCTTGTTTTGGATATCACCAGTTCACATCGCACAATTTATATGTTCATAGATTAGTACTAGGCTAACCACCCTTGTGGGACATTTTAAGTCTAGCCAGTTAAGCCCTGTGAGAATCAAACCATGCACCTTCTGTCTGTAAGGTAAGAACCTTTGCCATTCTGCTAACCACCCCTTTAGATATACTATGTACAACTTGATGTTTAATGTGTAAAGCAGCCTATGTAGTGCATATGGCAGCAGTTGTAATCTTTTGCTTGTCATGTAACACACACACACACACACACACACACACACACACACACACACACACACACACACACACACACACACACAACTTCACATCTGGCTAATATATCTATGTACGTGTCCAGACAGAATGACAAACACATGTACTCCTAGAGATATCGGTATAGTATCGATCTAGCTATATCTGCCTATGTACACATATGTATATATTAAATTGTACACATACACCTGCACATGGAGGAAGATTTCTATGTTGAGATATCTTTCATAATATGCATGTGTATGTATTTTTATTCATAACAATGTAACACCATAATAAGTTCAGCTTACAATAACTGTGTACTTTGATAGGTCTTTATCTAGATCTTTAGGTATGTCTGTACACTTATGCAGTTTCTTATTAGACTGGCACACCTGTTAGTGTATGCAATGCTTCCCTGCATATTCATAGCTATAAGTTGTTTGACTTCCATTAATTGAAGCAAAGACAGTGGTGATTGCTTAGCCAGGCAGGTAGGGTTTGTGTTCATAGTATGAACATAGCTGACAGTTGTATGTCTGAATCCTCTTTATCTGCACACATTCTTATGTATGCATAGTACTGGGAGTGAAATATCAAAGACTAAATATGTAAACTGCATTATTGTACTGTATAGCAATGCTTGCTAACATGCACTGATAAACACTTTTTTCACTGTTCTGTTTTGTACATAGCAGGCATTATATGCTGAGCTTAAGTAATCCTTCTGTTATTGTAACACATCATCTTTTTCTATTTGCAGCTGCTGAAGATTCATTCCAGGAACAGATCTTTTGCCTAGAGCATATGCACAGGCTTGAGGAGCAGCGGAGAGAGAGAGAGAGAGGTATGTGTTATGACTTTCCACATTTATGTCTCCAGAAATAGTATTAACATACCTCTAAACCTCTTAGCACAAGAAATCTGGACAAAACCTAAAATAATTGGGGGGGGGGAGGTGGGTCAAAGGCCCGCAAATAGGAACAGATTATAAATATTGTTTTTATAAACTTAGAAAGTTGATAGAATAACAGGATTTGTGTTAACATGAATGATTTGACAGAAAACCGCATATTTTATGAACAATAGACCAGAAATTGGAGGCAAAAATCTGGACATTCTGCAAAAATCTGGACAGTTGAGAGGCATGAGATTTTAAATCTTTAGGTTTAGATGTGTAGCCTTATTGCATTCAGGCATGCTAATGTTATGTCATACTTCCCATAATGCACCTGTAAGGTATGTGTAATAGGTAGGGATTTATTGTGAATAACATTAATGTTTGCATAATTTTCAATGGAATGTGGTACTTCGGGTTATCAACACGTGTTTGTTATTACATTGAGCTTATGTGAAGTTTGTTGACACAACCAGACATATGTGTTCATCTGGCATATTTGTTTTGACTATATATATATATATATATATATATATATATATATATATATATATATATATATATATATTTGTATATGTATGTTGCTTCTACAGGAGACAGTACTAAACGTATATGTATAGTAGCAGTAGCTCTCAATGAAGTGTGTAGAGCCTGCCTATTCTATTACTGAGTGGGTGTTTGCTGACTCAGCATTTTTAATAATACTTGCAGTAGCAGACCTGTTTTATCATGTGCTTCCTGAATTCCAATTCTGTTTCAATGCTGTATAACACTGATGGATTGTTAAACACAGCATTACATATCATTTTGTGTGAGTGATGTGTTGCAAGGCAAGACTAGATTTATTTTATTCTCAAACAACTGCAAAACGTAGAATATAACAAATAACTACTGAAGAAAACCAGGATCCACCACTAGTTCAAGAATTTATTAAAACCTCTAGATTTATTTTATGTCTGATGTGTTGAATACTATTTTCATGATTATCATAACATTGTTTTAACTGTGCATGTACGTATGTTAGCATAAAACAAATGTAGGCAGTGACAGTGATACATTTGTTGAGGGACAGTTATCTATGGTTGTCATATGCATAAATTTCTAGACATTACATGCTGTTGCTGTGTTTGTAACAGTGTTAATTTTTTAGTCAGCTTTCAACTGCCATTGTAACTATATACTGTTGTGATGTCATACATTAACCATGTTGCATTGCTCATCTCATTTGCTTATACATTTTAAGTTTACCATGGATCGTTAATCTTAAAATATATTTTTACACACATATTTTAACCATGCTATGTAAACATGACACATTAGTTGCACATAATGATGAGTTATACTGGAAATTGAAATGTCATATTACCACTTCAACATAAATGTATGAGGCACACAATGAGTAAAGAATATGGGGAATGCTGCCCAAAGATTTACTGTTAGACTGCAGTGGTGTAGTTAAAGTTTGTGTCATTTAGGGCTGTTTTTCAGTTTGCTGCCCTTTTCCAAATCACAAAATCATGGTCAAATGGTGCCTGCCCATACACAGCCCTCCCCCCTGCAGCCATTCCAGTGTCCTATTACTTAGCTATTTCTCCCTATTTACCATAAACACTGTAAAGTGCATAATACTTTATGCTTTACTTATACAATGATTATTTGGATTTCATTTAAAACGTTTATTTTAAATTTTGCAGCACAAACACTGATAGACATCTGCTAAACAAAGCAATACAGTCTTACAATGAAAACTGACTAAGCATTAAAACTTATCTGCCCTTGAAACTCACATTCAATGAAACAGCATTGAAATTCACATTCCAAGAAAATGCATCTGGCCAGTGGTGGATAAAGTTTACCTTTGGGTTGTTTTCAAATCATACATATTTAAGACCATGCAAACACCTTCCTGATTATATTAAATTATATCCCTTGCGTAATACAGCACACTTATTAGAGCATGTTTTAAATTTATTGTTTTGAACAGTAAGCAATGAAACAAAATGCATGAACCAATAATGACCCAATTCAGAACATTTCCATCATAAAAGTCTACTCAAACTTCTGTTTTTACAGTCTACCAATATCAGTAAATATGCACAACCTCTGCAAAAGTAAAAGTCATCCAAATAATTCCATATTAAAGATTTGTAACTAATGAAGAGTTTGTTTCACTGGCCCTCTTCAAGAGAAATATTGAGTGGATGGAAAATAGAAAGTTCACCCCGGGGATCACTCCAGTGGCTCTACTTGATAGAGGAACTGGGAACTAACGTTGGGCGGCACGATGCCAGGGCACTTCTATTGGCTAGGCTTGTAAAGGCTCCAGGGCTATTAGCCTAGTATGCACCTATGAACCTATGAACTTCTCTTCCCCTGAAGCTTTTTTTTCCCCTGAAGCTCTCAGCTCATTGTAAAATCCACTTGACACTCAACTAAATCTCTCAACTTTGCAGTACAAGAAATCTGAAAAAAAGGCAACATTTATTGGGGGTGACAAAGGCCCAAAACCAGGGACACATTTTAAACATTATTTGCATAATCTTAGAAAGTTGCTAGAATAAAGTGTTTTGTGTTACCATGGGTTTCTTGAAAGATAGGAAGACCAAAACTTAAATGGCTATCTTTATTTAGTGTATTCACTTCTCACTGATTTGCCAGAAAATCACAAATTTTAAGAGGAACAGACCAAATGTATGAGCCAAACATTCCAGACATTCTGTGAAAATCTGGACAGATGAGAGCTATAAACTCAATTTCTTGAATCACAGGTGGTGTTATGGATAGAGAAATCAGGCTGTAGTTTCTTGTACCTAAGGTACAGGGTTTGAGCCTGAGTAATACTTACCACCAGGTATACCTAATTGGGGCATTTCACACACACACACACACACACACACACACACACACACACACACACACACACACACACACACACACCCTACTTGGAAACAACAACACACATACACACACACACACACACACACACAAACCTTACTTGGAAACAACAAACATATACACACACACACACACACACACACACACTTTACTTGGAAACAACACACACACACACACACACACACACACACACACACACACACACACACACACACACACACACACACACACACAGCTTACTTGGAAAAACACACACACACCTTACTTGGAACCAAAATAAGAATGACTTATAACTTAAATACACACTCCTCCTCCATACTTGGAACCAAAATGGGCAGCAGCAATTAAATGTCCTTACTTGGAGCACCAACCAGCAATAGAAGGAAAGCATCCTTATGTGAAATGTGAGCAGCAAATTTAATATCCCCTTCCTTGGAACAGGCAGCAAGACTATTTTAAAATTGCGTGGGCAGACAGGAAGAAGAACAGTAAGCACAGATGAGATACGACTGGAAAAACAGGATGTGATGATACGGGACTGTTCTTAAAGAAGAACGCCCTTAAAAAACATTTTTTTAACTATGTGACAGTCCCAAAAGTGCTGCCCAGGGCGGACCACCCCTCTCCCCCCTAGCTAAGCCACTGTGTCAGAGTCTGTAACTGACATTGTTGTAAGGTCTATCTGGCAACATGCTTGCAACAGAGGTGACATTTCTAAAGGTTGGCTGTCAGTGTCATCTTGCACTGTACGAAGTCTTTTGGAATTGAGCTTTATGTGAATGTTGCATGATAGTTTGGTATGGCATACCTGTTGTGCAAATTAATGATATATATATATATATTCCTGATTGTGTTGTGAGCCTAGTTGTTTGTTATAGGCTGTTTTCTGAGCTCATTATCCAGGCCATTATAGTTAGCAAAGACCATCCCCCACTTCAGTGAGAGTTTAGTGTTTATGGTCATTGTCTAGTTAGGTTGCCAGGGCTACGGCTTGGAGAAAGCACCTCACTGGTTCTTTTGAGCTTTTTTTTTAAAGTTGTTTCAGGTTTCAACTTTCTGTTAAGAAGTTAACTTGAGTGTTTCAGCCATTACACACAGAGGTATCTGAGGAGGAGCAACTGATCTGTGATATATAGAAATAAGTAGCCTGTTTTTTTTTTTTTTTTGCTTATTTGTAGTAGTCATTGCTTATTCTAGATATTTATAGCAATTTTATTGTATACTGCATACTTGTACTGTATTACGTAGCTATTAGCTCACTTGTGATAAATATTTCTGTAGTGTTTTCTGCCTAAAATAGTTTAGGTCGTAGGTGTAATATTGTCCATATTTCTGATTGTGTTTGTGATAAACATTTATACAGCGTGTTCTGCTAAAATAGTTTAGGTAGTAGCTGTAATATTCTCCATATTCCTGATTGTGTTGTGGGCCTAGTTGTTTTTAGAGGCTCTTTTCTGAGCTCATTGTCCAGGCCCTCATAGTTAGCAAAGACCATCCCCCACTTCAGTGAGAGTTTAGTGTTTATGGTCATTGTCTATTTGGGTTGCCAGGGCTACGGCTTGGAGAAAGCACCTCACTGGTTCGTTTGAGTTTTTTTTAAAGTTGTTTCAGGTTTCAACTTTCTGTTAAGATGTTAACTTGAGTGTTTCAGCCATTACACACAGAGCTATCTGAGGAGGAGCAGCTGATCTGTGATATATAGCAATAACTAGCCTGTATTTTGCTTATTTGTAGTAGTTATTGCTTATTCTAGATATTTATAGCAATTTTTGTATACTGCATACTTGTACTGTATTACATTGGCTCACTTGTGATAAACATTTTGGCGATACTGTAGTTGAGGGCCTCACCAGATGTGCAGTAGCAAGCCACGGCCAAAACCCACCCCCGTGATATGTCATTCATGAATATGCATTCCCTCCCAATGTACAACCGAAGAAAACAAAAAGTGCACTTGACGTTGTAATAGGATAGTAAATATAACAGTAAACTGAAAGTAAATTACCGGTATGGCGTGAACCGACATTTAAACAAAAAAAAAAACACTTTCTCGACCTTGGGGAATTTCAGTTTCTTAAGAGGACTGCCAACTGCTAAATTATGGATTTGATACAACGTAATAGCTTCTTATTTAAACTAAAGTGTTTCCGTTGTCACAGTGCTTTTAATAGTCAAACAGTCACCAAAATCCAATATTGACACTTTGAACAGTTATGTGCTGTCAGTACAGCATGCAATCGTAACAGAAGTGTAACCGCTTCTTCTTTCTTTCACTCAGTTGTGGGGTTAAGTCTTTAAGTATTACAGTGTTGCAGCATGACTGAACTTTGATATGCACATATTGTGTATAACGGCAAGTTTTAATCGACCTAAAATGTTAAAAAAAATATATATATATATATATATATATATATATATATATATATATATATATATATATATATAATCTATTGCCAGTTTGTGGAAAACCCCAAGTAATATGCAGACCGGGTTGTCCCTCAATTTGCGACACGCCCACTTCTGCACGAAAGAAACTGGTGAGGCCCTCAACTACAATATCGCCAACATTTCTGTAGTGTTTTTCCACCCTCACTCCCTATTGGCATCTTGTCTTTATACCTGCTGGCCTTGCAGTTGCCCACCCCTACTCTAAATTTGATCTTGGACACTCCACGCAGTCTGGTGTCATTAGCTCATTCTACCTAATACAAAGAGAACATCTGAGAAGGCCAAGCCACTTAGTTTCTTTCCTTCTGTTCCTCCTTTCTCCCTTTTCTAAATAAATAAATAAATAAATGTCTGAATATCCTTGTGTTCTGACTGTGCTTCTCAAACATTTTGGAAATATAGAGTATATTTTAGTGCATTTATTAAAACTGTATTTGCCTTAATATTGCTACAACTCAAGTGCTCTTGCACTGCATTTGAATTTAGTGTGTTTTAGCTGCTTTTCTGTATATATAGACTTTTCTGTATATGTAGACTAGCTACTTATTCTACTGTACTACTGCCTCTTAAATCGTTTTTCAGTTGTGCACTTGCCTTGCTTCATTTAAAAAGTTTTAAATTGCTAATTTAGTAGAGTTCTAATTGTATTTACTGTTTAGGGCTACACACTCAAGTGTGTTAGCCTTTTCTGTGTTTATTTAGCGTACTATTGCATTGTTTAGCTTGTTTTTAACAAAAAAAAAATAATATCTTGTTTGCTCATTTCCTGTCTTTTCTAGCTAGTATAGTTCAGATCCCAGGCTTTGCTGGTTTCAGGACTTTGTTTTCTGTGTTCAAAGCTATCCAGACCTTGCTGTGGTAGAGGGAAGTCCTACTACTTACCAGTGGGAGTGGTGAGCATTGTACTGCCTGTCTAACACTAGAGGAGTGGGTTCCAACTCTGGAATTGTAATTTTAGCCATTCTGGGCTGATTTTTATAATTTTAGCCATTTTGGGCTGATTTCTATCCCTTTCAGTTTTATGGCTTAAAAACGCTCGTGTTTGCACATTTTTTGTATCGTGCAGCAACGCGGGGCTACAGTTAAACTATTCCAGGTGCCAGAAATTCTGCTCTTCAAATTTTCCCTTACTGCTAGCTGGTTTCTTAGTAATAGCCCTAAAATCTGAATCCCTGTGACTAGCACTTGCTCTAGAACCTGCTGGAAAGCACTAGGAAGCCTTAAACTGAAACAAGCACTCAACTCTCCTTGTTAATAACGAGAAATTAATCGTAGGCACTAAACAGCCCAAAATTGCAAAGTACCTTGAAAAGGTAAGGGAAAACAGCTCTTGTGCTTTACAAAAAAGCACCTAAACAGGCATATCCAAGGGTCAGCTTCCAGTGATTTCTCCTGTCCACCTGGTGAGTCTGGGCATACTGGGGCACTGCAGCAACTGCCTCATGTACACAGACAACCCTCTCCTCCTACCATCCAACACTACAACCTACGAGAGATGCACTTACATAGCCAAATTGGAAGCAAAGGTCTCTCCAGCCATGATTGTGCTAGACAGTCAAGAGGAGAAGGTTAACACCTGCACTACACCTCAAGCAACACATAGCCCTTCAAAACCCACACCATCAACACCCACACATAGCAACAGTAAACCCACATATGTGGAAGCCCTTAACATTAACCTTCGAAGCTGGAACGCAAACAAACACCAGTCACAACCAAAGTGACACATAGCTCACAACACCAGTGTGCCACCCAATAACAGCCCCTAAGGCAAGACAACATACCCAACCCTTTAGTCATAGGTGACTCTATAGTCAGGCACACTGATGTCCCACTCACCAGGCTGAACAAGGAGAAAATTACAGTCAGCTGCCTGTCAGGTGCCAGGATCCGCCACATAACACGTGCACTCAAGTCACTCCACAACAAGTACAAATATGTCTTTGTCATTGTCCATGTTGGAGTGAATGACTTGAGACGTACCTCCCTGGACTACATGAAAAGAGACATGGAAGAGCTCTTGGATCATGTGGCCCAGGCAGGTATGATCCTATTGCTACAACGCAAGTGCTCTTGCACTGCATCTGAATTGTTTTAGTCTGTGGATATAGACTTTTCTGAATATGTAGACTAGCTACTACTGTACTACTGCCTCTTAAATCGTTTTTCAGTTGTGCTCTTGCCTTGCTTCATTTAAAAAGAATTGCTAATTTAGTCGAGTTCTAATTGTATTTACTGTTTAGGGCTACACACTCAAGTGTGTTAGCCTTTTCTGTGTTTGTTTAGTGTATTATTGCATTGTTTAGCTTGTTTTAACAAAAAAAAATACTATCTTGTTTGCTCATTTCCTGTCTTTTCTAGCTAGTATAGTCCAGATCCCAGGCTCTGCTGGTTTCAGGACTTTATTTTCTGTGTTCAGAGCTATCCAGACCTTGCTGTGTTAGAGGGAAGTCCTACTACTTACCAGTGGGAGTGGTGAGCATTGTACTGCCTGTCTAACACTAGAGGAGTGGTTTCCAACTCTGGAATTGTAATTTTAGCCATTCTGGGCTGATTTCTATAATTTTAGCCATTTTGGGCTGATTTCTATCCCTTTCAGTTTTCTGGCTTAAAAACGCTCGTGTTTGCACATTTTTCACATCGTGCAGCAATGCGGGGCTACAGTTAAACTATTCCAGGTGCCAGAAATTCTGCTCTTCAAATTTTCCTTTACTGCTAGCTGGTTTCTCAGTAATAGCACTAAAATCTGAACCCCTGTGACTAGCACTTGCTCTAGAACCTGCTGGAAAGCACTAGGAAGCCTTAAACTGAAACAAGCACTCAACTCTCCTTGTTAATAAGGAGAAATTAATTGTAGGCACTAAACAGCCTAAAATTGCAAAGTACCTTGAAAAGGTAAGGGAAAACAGCTCTTGTACTTTACAGAAAAGCACCTAAACAGGCATATCCAAGGGTCAGCTTCTGGTGATTTCTCCTGTCCACATGGTGAGTCTGGGCATTCTGGGGCACTGCAGCAGCTGCCTCATGTACACAGACAACCCTCTCCTCCTACCACCCAACACTACAACCTGCGAGAAATGCACTTACATAGCCAAATTGGAACCAAAGCTCTCTCCAGCCATGATTGTGCTAGACAGTCAAGAGGAGAAGGTTAACACCTGCACTACACCTCAAGCAACACATAGCCCTTCAAAACCCACACCATCAACACCCACACATAGCAGCAGTAAACCCACATATGTGGAGGCCCTTAACATTAACCTGCCCAAGCAACAAGGACCTCCGAAGCTGGAACGCAAACAAACACCAGTCACAACCAAAGTGACACATAGCTCACAACACCAGTGTGCCACCCAACAACAGCCCCTAAGGCAAGACAACATACCCAACCCTTTAGTCATAGGTGACTCTATAGTCAGGCACACTGATGTCCCACTCACTAGGCTGAACAAGGAGAAAATTACAGTCAGCTGCCTGTCAGGTGCCAGGATCCGTCACATAACGCGTGCACTCAAGTCCCTCCACAACAAGTACAAATTCATTCAGGTTACTGGCTAAAGCTCTTGCCACCCCTATAGTGCCTTTTTTAGGCAAGGTTCAAAGGACAAAACCACCACCATAACAGATACAAGCATGCAAAATTGAAAGGTAATGCTACTCAATGCTAGAAGTCTAAACCTCAAAATTCACTCTCTTGAAGCACTCCTAAAAATGGAGAACATTGATATCTGTGCAGTAACTGAGACCTGGTTCAAGGCTCCAGAGAGCACCCCTGCAATACCAGGCTACAACTCTTATCACACTTTTCGGCCACCAAACCAAGACCGAAACACTAAAGGTGGAGGAGTGTCCATATTCACACCTCCAGGCTAGTTGCCCAACACAATACATCTGAAATTCTCCAGGTGCAACTAACACTAGGTAAGACTGCAATCCAAATTGCAGCTTGCTACAGATCCCCCACCATGCCTCAAGATTCTCACTACACCTTTCTAAACATACTGGAAAATATTAAGATACAACCAAACACCCTAATACTGTGTGATTTCAACTACCGTGCCATTAATTGGGAAAACTACTCAGGTATCAACACCTTTTCCCAATGGTTCTTGGAATTCATAAATTCCAATGCCCTGGATCAACTAATCCATTGTCCTGCTAGGGGCTCCACTATCCTACACCTGGTCATTACCAACATGGGAGACAAATGCTCCACACCAGTGGTCACCCCCTCATTGGTCAGGTCTGACCATAAGCAAATCACCCTTGACAACCACATCCCACCTCCACCCCCCAGTAAGGAAACCTCCGTAAAAAACTTCTCCAAAGCCAACTTCATGCTACTCAAGTCTGAAGTGACAAACTTCATGACACCAATGCATACGGGAACTGAAAGTTCGACTGCTGAATCCCACACTAAGGCACTGTACGAGCACATCCACTCATGCATGAATCGTGCCATCCCAAATAGAACCAAGACGCACTCCTCCAAAAAAAGAAGCCAATCTGGTGGTCCCCTACCATAAACAAACTATACAACAGAAGAAAGAAACTATTGCAGAAAAGAGGAAAATCCCAGGATGCAAAAAACTCCCTTACCAGCCTCAGTAAGAAGCTGAGATCCCTCATAAAATCCTCCAAAGCTAGTTATGAAAATAAAATTGCCAAAGATTCCAAAGACAACCACAAAGCATTCTATAGTTATGTCAAGAATCTAAATGGCAATGCTCAGATATGCTCTGAGCTACAATAGAATGGCATTAAATATACTGATCTCAAAGATATTGCCAATATCCTGGCAGATTGATTTAGTGCCAATTTCACCGCCATCCCACCCCCTAAAGGGCCCATCTCAATACCAAAAGATTTCCAAATTTCGGTAATCACGGCCACACAGGTGGAAACCGCAATTTCCAAAGCAAAGAATACAGCATTCATGGGACCAGATGACATCCTGGGCTGTGTACTACATGAACTACAAAATGAACTGGCACCTCACCTAAGTGTCATGTTTAATCATAGCTTCACCTCAGGCTTTGTGCCCACTGAGTGATGCACAGCTACATTTATCCCACTCCACAAGGAGGGATCCACCTTGTATCCCGGGAACTACCGTCCCATCGGTCTGATGAGCCTGATCTGCAAGGGCATGGAATGCATTATCATGGAACTTATAAACAAAGACATTGGCAATCTTCAAACACTGGACCCCCACCCAGTTTGGGTTCGTGAAGGGCCGATCTTGTCTCCTGAACCTGATTGACTTCTTTGAATCAGTCTCCAGAGCTGTGGTCAAAAGTAAGGCAGTCCACACAGCCTATCTGGACCTCACCAAGGCCTTTGACACCATCCCCCACTCTGGAATCATAGATAAACTTACTAAGCTGGGAATAAATGTCACTCGATGGGTTGCCAACTGGCTTACTGACAGAACCCAGACTGTAAAAGCAGCAGACTCCAAATCCAGCTCCAGACAAGTGACAAGTGGAGTACCACAGGGTTCAGTCCTGGGACCGCTCTTGTTTGGCATCTGCTACTCTGAAGTACAAGCCAACACTAAGGGACTCTGGCTAACAAAGTTCACAGATGACTGCAAACTGGGAACCATTATTGAATCCCCAAATTATGTGGATATTCTACAAAAGGGCCTTACAGAAACAGATGCTTGGTGCCAGAGCCATGGTCTCAAGCTTAATGCCAAGAAATGTATAGTTATCCCCTTTGGGAAAAAAACATGTCCCATGAATTACCACATAGGTGGCAGTACACTAAATACTGAAAGTGTGATGAGAGACTTAATGACACAGGTGGACAGTGGTCTCACCGTCGATAACCACATCGCCACAACAGTCAGGAAATCCTTCTATGTGGCACAACTCATCACTAAGGTCTTTTCATCCAGAAAAAAGGAGGTCATTGTCCCACTCTACTCATCCCTCATTAGACCCATTATAGAGTACAATGCCCCATTTGGTATGTACCTCACAAGACATCTGCAACAGCTGGAAAGACCGCAGAAATACCTCACTAAAAGAATTACAGGCCTAAAGCAGATGCCCTATGCTGACCATCTAAAAAAACTCCAGCTATATTTTGTGGCACATCGTCTCCTTAGAGGCGATCTCTGCTAAACATACAAGGCCATGTCAAACCCAGAGCAGTTGGACATGCTCCACTTAAAGAAATCCCAATCCCTCAGAGCCACACGCACCCAGGGATCTAAACCTTGTCATCATAATGAACATAACATGCTGGAGGGATAGGTTCCTGACCCGGAGACTCCCCATACTCTGGAATAGACTGTCCATACATGTCAAGCAGAGCGCCTCTTTGGCCCCCTTCAAAAGGAACCTTGACGATTGGATGGGAGATAGGAAATTCACCCTGTGGATCACATCAGTTGCCCTGCTAGACAGGGGTCCAGGGAAGTAAATATTGTGGGAAGAAACATCCAGGGAATTGTTATGGCTAGGCTTGTATAGGCCCTAGGGCCGATAGCCTAGTACCAACCTATGAACTTATGAACCTATGTGCTGTGCACATGTGTGATTTGCATTCACTTAGAAGGCTGAGACATCAGTAAATGTACAAGTAATAACAAATGTACGTCTTATAGGCTTGCTTTCTGCATGCCATACAATGTACTGGGATAACTTAATGACGATGTATGATGGGCACACTGACCCATTCATGGCCATAATAGACTAAGTACTGCATGCCATGTAATGTACCAGAGTAACATAATGATGATGTATGATGGGCACACTGACCCATTCATGGCCATGATAGACTGAGTACTGCATGCCATGTAATGTACCAGAGTAACATAATGACGATGTATGATGGGCACACTGACCCATTCATGGCCATGATAGACTGAGTACTGCATGCCATGTAATGTACCAGAGTAACATAATGACGATGTATGATGGGCACACTGACCCTCTCATGGCCTTCTATTTCATCATCATCATCATCATCATCAGCCCCCTTTTTCCCATTTTTTTACATGGCGTCGGGGTATCGTGTTAACTGTCGCCAACTCTCTTGATTCAGTGCCACACTCCTGCCTTCTTCAACACTCATGCCTGACTGTCGCAGATCTTCTTTCACACAATCCATCCACCTCTTTGCTGGACATCCTCACTTTCTCTTACCTTCTTCCTCTTTGTCCCAAATCTTCCTCACCAGATTGTCTTCTACTTTTCTACACATGTGCCCAAACCACCGTAATCTGTTCTATTTGATCTTTCCTGCAATTGGAGCTACTTTGGCTTCTACTCTTATATCCTCATTTCTTCGCCTGTCCCACAGTGTACATCCTACCACCTTTTTCAGGCACTTCATTTCCATCACCTCTAGCCTCTTCACCTGTTCTGCCTTCACTGCCCACGTTTCTGTACCATACAGCAGTACTGGTCGCACCACTGTCTTGTTCACCTTACTTTTCAGCTTCTTTGGCATGCTTCTGTCATAGACTACACCTGACACTCTATGTCAGTTGGCTGCAGCCCCTCTGATTCTAGCTTTGACCTCTTCATTCAGACTACCCTTCTTCTCAACTACCCCTCCCACATACTTGAAGCTGTTTACCTGTTCCACTATCTTTCCCTTCTATCTCTATTCTCACCTTCTTCTGATTTCCCCAATTTGCTGCCATTACTACCATCTTATCTGTGCTTAATTTCATCCTGTGTGCCTTCAGATTTGCATTCCATTCTCTTATCCTTTGCTGAAGTTCTAGCTCAGAGTCTGCCTGCACTGCCACATCTTCTGCATACAGCAGCTTTGGTGATGTGTTCCCTCCAACCTGTTTGCTAATGTAGTCCACCACCACTATGAACAGCAGTGGGCTCAGAGCTGAACCCTGATGCACACCCACTCCCACTGGGAACCCCTCTCTGCGCCCATATACTGTTCGTACTTGAGTCATTTGGTCCTTGTACATAGCCTGCACTAATTCTACCAATGTTTCTGGGACTTCAAACCACCGCAGTACTGCCCAGATCAGCTTTCTTGGGACCTTGTCATATGCTTTCTCCAAGTCTAGGAATGCCCAGTTGGACTCTCTCCTCATCTCTAGCTTCTTCTCAAGTATCTGTCTCAATGCAAACATCAGATCAGTTGTGTTGCATCCTGATCTGTATCCAAACTACTCATCTCCCATCTTATATTCTACTACTCTGCATATCCATTTATCAGTCACTCTCTCCAGAATTTTCATGCAATGTGATAGGCGTTTGAGGCCTCTGTACTGCCCACAGTTGTGGATGTCCCCTTTGTTCTTGTACACACTGGCATGAGTATGCTTATTCTCCAGTCATCTGGGGTATGCCTTTCTCTCCACACTGTTATTAGTACCCTCAGGACCCATTTCTCCCCTATCTCACCCAACCTCTTTATCATATCTGCTGTGACCTCATCTAAGCCTGCTGCTTTCCCTGACTTCATTGTCCTTAGTGCTGTTCTTACTTCTTCCAGGGTGGGCTCCACTTTTTCTCTCACTGTAAGCTGTTTCTGGGGTAGTACAGCTTCTGTGGGGTTTTCTTCATTCAGAAGCTCCTGGAAATACTCCTTCCATCTGCCTTTGATGTCTGCTGGACTGGTGAGCAGGTTGTTATTGGAATCCCTTATGAATGATGTCTGACTATCTTCTTTATCTTTTTGTCTTTGCCTTGTAACCTGATATAGTTTCTTTGTGCCCCTTACTGAGTTCTTTCCAGAAGTTGGTAGAGTGCCTCCGATGCCCTATTCTTAGCTATTCAAACTTCTTTCTTAGCTTCTTTGTTAGCCAACCAGTAGTCCTTCCTAGCCTGGTCAGACTTTTCTGTCTCCCACTTCTTCCTACACTCCTTCTTTCTTTTGATGACTTCCTGGACCTGCATTTCACCACTATCTTTCTTTATGTACTTTATTTCCATGCCTTGCTCAGCCACATATCTTTTCTGTAGTCCTAACACATGCTGTTTTAGGTGCTGCCATTTTCTTCAACTCCACCTATTTCCTCCTCTTCTTGGGGTGCTAGAGCCCTGAGTAATTTCTTGAACTGTTGTACTTTCTCTCCTGTTAATTTCCAGGTCTTCACCCTGGTCTCTGTTGACCTTAGAGCCTTCTCTGACCACTGCTTGCAGCTGATTGTGGCAACTAGTGGTTTATGCTGTGAGCCAACGGTTTCACTGCGGATGACTTTGCAATCATGGATTCTACTCTGGTGCCTTTTCCTTACTAGGAGGAAGGGTACCTGAGTTGCATGTTGACTACTCTCGTATGTGATCTTGTGACTGTCTCTCTTTCTAAACCATGTGTTGGCTACTATCAAGCCATTTGCCAGACAGAAGTCTAGAATGGCTTCTCCTTCTTTATTCCTGTTGCCCCACCCATGTGGGCCTAGGCAGTCCTCATAGCCTGCTCTGTCTGTCCCAATATGTGCATTCAAGTCACCCATTATCAACACCAATTCATGTTGTCCTGCCTTATCTAGTAGGTCCTGCAACTGCTGTCTGAATGCACTCTTTTCCTCACTATCACAACCCTGCTGTGGGGTACAGGCTGAGATTATGAATACTGACCTATCATTACACTGGAGTCTGACTGCCATGAGTCTGTCATTAATTCTGATGATATCCCTTACTGCCTTCTGAAGCCTCTCTTTCACCACAATTCCTACACCATTTCTAGCCTGCCCTCCTCCTGAGTAGTAGACTCTGGATCCCAAGCCAAGTGGCTTTGCTGCACTGCCCTTCCATCTCATCTCTTGGATACATAGGATGTCCAGCCTCCTCTGTATCATCATGTCATCCACTTCCAAGATGTGTCCTGTCAGTGGACCTACATTTAGAGTAGCAATTCTCAGTTTGACAGGTACGACTATTATGACATTTAGAATGTTGCATAATCATAACATTACACGTGTTATTACACCTTTCTGTCTTACTTTATACAACACATAAATAAACCTTATGGTCTGAATCTGGGGATTGTTATGTTGTCACAACAAATGTACCATAATGTGATGGAGACTGGGCAGACATTACACATGTACAGTTCCATATGTCTGGATGTTACTTGCATATCATATAATCTCTTTACAGTTATGTTGCTTCCCATCTGTCATTACAGTGATATATAGTTATTTCAGTTGTCTGCCTCTAAGGCTGATTGTGATACATGACACATGTCAATACATAACGTGAAGCAGTAGATAGATGTTACACTATAGGATGACTTGGCATGTGTATTACATCCACATACATATCCATATTGTGAGAGTGACTTCCTTTCCAGTGCTGTCATTATGCTTCATTAACATTTATTATGCATTGTTTAACCTGTAGTTTGTTTCACATATGTGTATGACTGTTGTCATGTTTTGTAACAGACTTGCCATAGCAATACATTGTACAGGGTCACACCATATACATTATGTCTGACTATAAACATACATAATAGAAATGTAGTTTAACTGGCATATGCATTACTATGCATGCCTTATCACTGGGTTTTATTTCTGATGAGTTTATGACTGTGATGTACAATTTACAACATGTTGTAATTTATTATGGATTGGATGTATGCCTGATGTCACATAAGGTGTTATACTTGGATAAAGTCAGACAGTAATGTAACATCACATACATAACAGTTACAGTATGTAGATTGTATATGTTTTGTACGTTTTTTCATTTAAACATACATTTTAGGTTAACACCTATTATGTATGGAAAATGTTCTGTTCCTGTGTTCAGATTTGGCAGTGTGGGATCTGTGTCAGATCACCAACTGGATGATGATAATGATGTGCCAGACTACTCTCAGCCGAGTTGGACTTTGAAGGCCAGGAAGATGACCATGATGGGGATGATGATGATTACAAAGTAGGAACAGCATATGCCATTGTTACTGTGGCTCAGTGTAAAACATGTCCACCACCATGCCAGGCAGACATTGTTCGGGACCAGATCTGAAACATAATGATAGACATCTTCCATAGACAGATGAGGGACATGATGAGCAACTTCTTTTAGGAGATGGCGTGGGCCATGTATGACTCCTTCCAGGAGATCGCTAGAGAGATCTTTTTCGATGCTTGATCCCCCCCCCAGGAACGCAAGTATACTTTTATAATGTTGCCATCATGGTGTTTTCTACATTGAAATCTTTATGGCCTAGGTGCATGTGTGCAGACATCTCATATTACTGTTATGCGTTTCTGTCATATGTCATAATGTGCACTGCACGTATCAGATCATATATGGCTTTATCTTGCTCTGCAATATTATGCACATTACTAAATGGCACATGTGTTACCATTATTATTTACATAATCATCATATGCTACCATTACACACATTGCTCCGTATGAGCAGGGGTGCTATTCCTTCAGTCTGTAAGTGTGCGTATTGCTGTCCACACAGTACAGTATAATATTGTTAAGTCCAATACACTCTGGCCCTGTATGTTACAGATATGATTGCTGCAGTTAACATAATGCAAGTGGGACACAATCATCATTCTATTTGTGTTATTCCTGTCTATACATATGAAGGATGACAGCAAACCACAGTGTCTGACACAGTCTGGATAGATTCCACCACTGATTCCTGTCTATACATATGAAGGATGACAGCAAATTACAGTGTCTCACACAGTCTGGATAGATTCCACCACTGATTCACACAGGAATGTTCATGCTTCACTAATTTAATAATCATTTATTTCACTGTGGTTAATGTTGTAGATTTGAGAATTCCAGTTATATTTCCAATATAAGTAAGTAAATTTGCTAATGATTCTAAAGTGAAGACTATGGTTCAAAATATCAATTACATGTATAGTCTTGAGCAATTGTATTTCTTTTTCAACTGGTCATCTAAGAACAGCATCACTTTAAACACCAGTACGTGTAATGTTATATCTGGGCCATGCAAATACAGAGTATTTAAAATCAGTAAACAAAGAAAGACTTTGTAAAATTTCATTTCTTAGGAGTTTGGGTATACTTGCTGAAAAGCACTTTAAGTTTGAAAATAATGTCAGCTTTATAACCAGAAGGTGTTTTCTTCTTATTAAAGACAGTGTTTGATTCATCACTTCAAGAAGCGCTTCACTTATGTTACCCTTGTATAAAGCATTGGTTAGAACTCATGCAGAGTGTGCAACTCAAATTTGTACATTTTATTTTTACAATTGGGAAATTGGTGAAATGCAAAGTAGTATCATATGAGTTTTCTACTCCTGCATTTTTTTATTACAAGCAAACAGTTTTTGACTGAAATTTAGCACTTCAGTGGCAAAGTTAAAGAAACTTTCCTTACAGTCAGAGCTTCCAAATGGTGGAATAAGCCTAACATGCTGAGAGACATGCTCCCTCTCTCACAAACTGTAAATCCAGGTTAGTGCTCCCTCTCTCACAAACTGTAAATCCAAGTTAGTGCTCCCTCTCTCGCAAACTGTAAATCCAATTTCGTTAGCTCTATGGCATAGACAAATAAAGCCCTGACTATGTCAATGTGATATGGGTTTGAATACCAGCTCAGGCATCTGTAGGAGCTTACTGGGGAGGATGGCAGTGAGTGGCCAGTGTTTGCTTGCTCATTATGGGGGAGAGGGAGTTGGCTTTGGTTCACCACTTTGGTGACACCTAGTGGGGGCAGTTTGGGTTACACCAATGCAGCATAGGCTTAAGGAGCACTCTCTGCTATTGTGCAGATATATGGACTGGAAAATTTAGCATTCAGAGGCCTACTCTATGCAGTGGGGCTTTGAGAGCTGCTGAAGGGAGGGCTTCTCTGCTATGGCTTGGTAGGAGACCCCACAGGACTAGCAAGCTGACCCATTACCTATGACTTAATTCTTGTCACTAGGAAAAGAATGGGATGATGGGGCTTACTAGGCAGGATTGACTAGGTCATAGGATTTTGCCTAGTCTATAAATGTTCTGCTGTTACCCATGCATAATAAATTAAGCCAGTTAGGTGCAGGGTGAACAGCCATCTGTCTTAAACTTACAGGGGTTACATAAAAACTTTAACTCGAATTTGGACTATTGTATGTGCATGAGGGTTTTTGACCATTATTTATTGAGATGCAAACTCTTCGATAACCCCTGGCAAGATTCTGAGTTTGCTATTAGTCTACACTGAAACACTGAAACTACACAGCTTCAGTGGCACAAAAGAAACTTTTGCCATGTACTGCGCATGTGTGATTATGTTATGCAGTGTAGGCCTGCACAGACTATCACCAAACTACTGCCAGTAAAGTAATTCAGCAGACATCAAGTGTATAAAGATTGCTAATGTGAAGCAGTTAAATAAATCATTAGTGTATAACAAGAATCCACACACTGTCTGCGGGACATTCTGCTTTACCTACACCTGGTTATGTTATCCACTTGTCTGTCAGCCGTCTAACTAAACAATATCAGTCATGAGTAACCCTACACACCCCAGGCAGTGATTATTTATGGACACTCTCATTCCCCTCAACGTCTTCACCATGCTAAGACTCACTTCTACCTCTTGCTAATCACTGACTCTCACTTTTTACTCAGCTGACACTAAGCACCCTGTAAGTACAACCCCAACCACTCTTTAGTTTTTGAAACACTGCTTGTCCTCCCTGATGTTTTCCTACCCCCAGTACACATCCTGTGTTACTAGTTCTACACTGTTCTTTCTACAGCTGTGACCCCCTTTCCTGTCTTCACTCTGTGTTTTCTAACACATTATTCCACTATAAAACCAAAAAGAGCACTAATGTTGTGAGTCCTCAGAAATAAATTTATTGCAAGTAGTAGTTCAACTACTTGCAATAAATTTATTTCTAAGGACTCACAACATTAGTGCTCTTTTTGGTTTTAAAGTGTTTTATTTGAGCACTATTGCACCACTTTTTTTGGTTACATTATTCCACTATCACCGTATCCCCCTCACATTATTGTTATCAAAATGCTAATATAGCTTAAGGCATCAGATTGTATAGCTATACTGACTGCACATCAAAAGTATTATTCATCTCTGTGTACCAAACCATACTGGGTTATCACTGTATATATTGCACATATGAAATATATCTCCGAAAAGCATACTGTAACTATAATATTCTCACAATAGTCACAACAGGTATATTGTCTCAGTACTCTCATACTTCCCATTGTGTAAGCTGCTTTCTTAATTTCTTTGTATTGTGCAATAACTTAACTTTTATGTAACTTCCTGGATATTTTCTCCATGAGCTGCTACTGTGAGCAATAAAATAAATAAATAGATTACAATGACTGTCCCAGAGTGTTTCTTTAGTCCACATTGCAAAACTTCACTGATCATTAAATTAAATTGGATTAAGCAAACATAGCTCGTGTAGGAGCCAGACATCTGCCAACTGCACTAGTGACCAAGACCAAATAGTGGCCAAGTACCAAAAGGGAAATCAGGGGGTTAGGAAATACTAAGTGGTATGAATTTTCCTGTCCAGGTGGAAATGGGGTAGTTAAGCCAAATAAAGCCCTCAGGAGAAACAAGAGCCCTGTCTAAGGTGTTATGTATAACAAAGGATAGGTTTCATAGAGGGGTCTGGCTGTTGGTTAAACCTACCGATAACATGCACACTGCATTTTGGCCACATTGGCATCACAAAGGGACTCTTGGGAAGTAGTGCCAGCAAATGAAGCAGATGAAATTGAAGTATGACAGTCTGTAACAGTGACCAATTCTCTCTCCCAGGTGCACGTGATAAAATCTGAATAGCCATACAGGCTATCTGGAATAATACTATTAGATAAGCTAAAGTAAATCAATAACATTAATGACAATTTAAAGTGAGTCCATTAAAGCATCCTTTCTATAACCATTCAGTAACACAACATTCAGTTTGGAACAGGTCCACATTTTAATGATATTGGTGTCAGCTCACAGAAGTGTCTGATTAGCTCCCCTTTAAATCCAAGCTTTCATTTCATGTGCTATAGTAATGAAACATGTTTCATAACAAGCTCTATATATGCCCTGCAACACTTCCTCTCCAATTTCATTTTTATAGTTTACTCACCACTGTCCTTTAGTTTTCTTTTGGCGATTATTATGTTGCCACCTTTGCAAACGTTTTCCAGTCTGTGATGTCTTTTTCGGTTGCTCTGTGTTAACCTATATTATTTCTTCATCTGGTCTTGCTGTCATCTCACTAGTCTGTACCCATATGCTTAGCTGTCGTAACTTTCTTGCCCCACTCTGACCCCAGAGCAGTACTAGACAAGCACTGCAACAGTCTTACCTAATTGGTCAGATTAGCTGGGTACTGCTACTCTTTGCAATGACCTTAATGGCTTTTTGGAAAGACTTGTGTGGAAGTTTCTATGACTGCAGCACTGAAGCTGGATCCTGGAACATTATGGTTGTGAGTAGTAGGTGAAGTTATCAGGACCCGTCAGAGGCGTTAACTCTCTTTTATTTCTATTTTTTTGTCTGCTTGGCCCATAAGAGACAACCTTGTGCTGTAAGAAGACAACTCCTTTTCTGCCTGCAAGGCTATCTGACTGGCTTACCCAACCTCTGTTATATGCTTTGCCATCCCCATCCTTGGAGAGGGCAACATATGCATACGATAGTCAGTCTTATCCCATTGCTGGCCATACTAGTCCATGGTCCGGTGCTTCATCCATGGTCCGTTGCTTTATTCCCAACCTTGTAACATTAGTACCACCAACAGATCTCTTAACTTAGAGGTCTGAGATATCTCTGGCAGAAACCAAAATAAAGTCAGTCTTAGTCTATGACATCAATCTCCGTAAAGCTAATGCAATGTAACTAACGCTCCTATGTGGATTTATGTTCTTACACAGGAATGGGTATCAGTATCACCTCAAATCAATCTACCCTTTTACTCACCCTGGGTTGAAATAAAAGTTAGTATCCCAGAGTTTAACATGCCCTTTTCAAAGTAACGGAATATGATGGTTATAATGCTAGGCTGTAAAACCTAAAACCTGGGATTAAATTCATTAAGTTCCCACGGAGGCTGATCAAACTTTTGACTTGTTCATAAGTTGATCCTTACTGCTGTCTGAGGGCCTGCATGATTCGCAAAATTAAACAGGATATCATTCCTCTCAACCTCTTTGTGCAAGAAATCGGAACAAAGCCAAAAATAATGGGGGACAAAGGCCCAGGTAGGGGCAGATTTTAAATGTTCTTATAAACTTAGCAAGTTGCAAAACTAACAGGTTTGTGTTATCATGCATTTCCTGAAGGACATGAAGTCTGACTGATACTAATTTACATGTCATTATTTAGTGACTTCAGTCCTCTAGGACATGCCTGAAAATCACAAATACTATAAGGAACAGACCAAAAAATATGAAGCTAAAATCTGGACATTCTGCAAAAATCTGGACAGTTGAAAGTTATGGGGTAAATAAATTATTACTTAGATTCCTAAGCTACTGAACATCAGAAGAGAAATACTACTTTTATTGCTACTAATAATACTTATGCAACACCAGATGAGAGTTTTTCTGTATCTGTAGTTAGTCAGCAATCTATTCCAAATCCAAAGGAAATAAGTTGATAGTGAATCATACACATTTTCCAGACACAACAGTATAAGCAGTTAACTTATGAGAACTCAAGAATACAGCAGACATAATTTCCCTTAAACAGATTTCTAATAAATACTAAGAGGAATAGACACATCATTGTGTTTGCTAAAGAAGTTATGAGGAAAAAATGGACAATTTGTTGCAAAATACTATGAAGAAATTGTTGAAAACAGAACTAGATTTAGATAGGTGTGAGGTCCTCAAGATTCTGCTAAAATTGTGAAATAAACATGGAGTTGTGTCAGTCAATTATGCATACATGCATGTATGTTTTCCTCATTATCAGAGTCCTGTAAACTAGATATAGCAAATTATTTATTACAAGCTTAAATAGTAGCATCTGCTAAAGTGCATGCATTTTGCAAATGTATTCTTTTTATTAATATAAAATATAGGTAACATAGCATCAGAGTTGTGAGGCATGTTCATCTATGGTCATCAGTTTTATGTAGTGACCAGAAAGATAATACAATAGATACAAGAAGCAGAAAGGAGTTCTATTTGCAGAGTAGACTCACTATCATTACAGAGTGAGGAGCAAAACAAACCAGCCCCTCTGGGCTGAAAGGAGTCAAAGGAAGTTGTATAGATAGGCACCTTGTGAGGATGTCATCTGGGTACCTTCCATACAAAATGTCTGGGCACAATTCAGTAGAAGAAGTCATGGTGCAGACATATGATATGCTGCAGTGACTATATCTTTTAAACTGTCTGGAAATGTCCAAGGATTCCCCAGGATTACCCAAATACTGCTGTCAGGGTAGATAAGCCTGGTCTATCCTCCTCAGCTTATTTCCATCATAATCCTCAACAAGACAACCGGATTAGAAAAATGAATGGGTGAATGGATGAATAGATAGATAGTTGGATAGTCATGAGAATTTACATCACACCTAGAGCAACAGACTGACTTATCTTCTTCAATTGTCCATACATTTATTTATTAAACATTGGTCACTGTGCTCAAGGTGCATTGGTCACTGTGCTCAAGGTGCTTGACAGCCCACTTTGGGGATAGTTTGTGACTGAACTCTACAGTGTGTTCAGTTATTGTGGGATAACACTGGGTGTTAGGCATGGCAAGAGGCCGAAGGTTGTGTGTCCTTCTGCACTAGGCATGCAGTTATCATGCATCCAGCAGCTTGAAGTGACTTACTTAGTTTATGCAATGGAATAATTGTTGTATATGTATATGTATATATATATATATATATATATATATATATATATATATATATATATATATACAGATTCTTACACTTCTCATGTTAGAATTTTCAGGAATGCTCATAAGTGAGGAAATACATGTTTGCAGAGAAAAAAAATAGTCCCTTTGCGCCAGATGTATACCTTTTGCTAAATATTTTCAGCATAGTATTAAATTGTGTGTGCGTGTGTGTGTGTGTGTGTGTGTGTGTGTGTGTGTGTGTGTGTGTGTGTGTGTGTCTGTGTGTGTGCACATTTTTTGCTTTAGAGTTAAAAAACTTCATTTGATATTTTTGGGGGAAGTGATAAATATTTTAAATAGTATCCTTGTCAAACCTTAATGCCGCTTAATAAAATGTTCATTTTATGAGCGTGTCTACTATTCTTATACTTGTACTTTGATAAAGCATCTCATATGAGTCTTTTTCATATCAGTAAGATGTATGCAAAAGAAAGTGAAATTAAAACAAAAACTATAAAAATAAAGTCTCTGATTCTTTTAAAAATCTGTTATTCATGCTTGCAGTTGTGTCTTGTATTTAGACATTATGCTACAGCAGCAAAACAATCATTACAGTAATAAAGCTTGACTATTTAATGCATTCAATATGACAGCTTTAAAATTGAAAAGTAACACATGCTCTTGCATAAAAAGCACTTCAACAACAGAGAGACTCATTCCAAAAGACTTGCTCTTAGTGCAAGTGACCACTTGACTAAGAGCAGGCTGAGAGTGGGTCTTTTGGAATCTGGTCCATGTACTGAGCCTATTTATGGTTAGACCTCAAACCAAACTAAATAACTTACACTGGTCCGAATGGAGAGATGATAAGTCAGCAAGCAAAGGAGAGTAGTATTGCTGAAACTGAATTCATCCTCAAGGCCTGGTGAGTATCTTCATGAGGTGGACCCTGTTTTTCACAAATTCTTACAAAGACAACACTAATATATAGAATGTATTTATATAGCATAAATTGTGGACAGAAGTAGGTCAAAAATTAAAAAAGATAGCTGGGTGCCAAGAACGAGGATAAAAAAGTGCCCAATCCTGGTAGGTGAACTGGTGTCAGGACCAGAAAAAAATGACTGTAGAATCCTCAAAATATAGAAACATTCCTACAATGGGGCCAGTCCACAAAAATCACAAAACAGATAGGCCAAAGAAGAGCCATAAAGACAATAAAGTGGACTATTGAGGATAAGAAAGAAATTGTGTATTGTTACTATTATACAAAAAGCCCAGAATTTACAGATAAAAGATATACAAAAAGATGGAGAGAAATTACAGGAAAGAAAAATACTTCAACAAGAAAAACTGTCAGAAGCCTCAAATAAAAATATGTGTTCATTAATACAACAGATTTGTAAAAAACAGTACATAGACCAAGAAACTTTGATCTGGTTGGAAAAAGAAGCATCTGAGGAAGTGCAAATATATAAACAACAAAACCTAGAGATTTTTGAAAGTATAAAAAAAAATATGGACATGGCAAAGAAAGAGAGATTTAATATTGTGCAATAGTTATGCAAAGGCAAAAGCCAAATTAATCAATATAAAAAAGGCAGCCCCAAAGATATTTGAAGAGAAATACAGGCAAATGCTTCCAGATATGGACATTTTCACAACAAAAAAATAATATCACAAAGAGCAAATGTAGAAAAGAAGATTAGTAAAGTAGACGTTAACACCATAGCATGATGGAACAAGTCCACAAAGTAAGGAGAAACAGGAAGATCAGGAAACATCTGAAGAAGAAATATCAATATGAGAAAGAAAAAGAGATTTAATATAGTGTAATATATATGCAGAGGAGAAAGCAAAACTAATCAATACAAAAAGAGCAGCACCAAAGATATTTGATGATAAATACAGGCAAAGGAATCTGGACATGGAAAACTTTACAATACAAAAAATAAGAAGACAAAGAGGAAAAGTAGAAAAGGAGATTAGTAATGGAGAAGTTAAAGAAATAGAAACTGAGATTAAGGAGTACCTGCAAAGTGAAGAATTCAGTGTAGAAAATCTATTTCAGAAAGCACCAAAACAGGATAGAGCAACAGACCTCCAAATTAAGGAGAAACCAGTGGAACGGGAAGCAATGGGTCAGGTGCCATATGAAGATATTTTGGAGCCTTCCACAGGAAACCAGTATAAACATTCACTTGAAGCTGGACAGCATGGGAAGGAACAGGAAACTGTGGAAACTCTGATGCAGTCAATGTTGAGGAGTGATAGGCCAGTTAGTTCCCATATGATAGAGCAATGGATGGCACAAGATGAAATTGAAGAGAATGTGCCACAGGAAGATGCTATAGAACTTTCTATAGAATGCCTGCAGGAAATGGAAAAGAAAAATGTGCCCTCAGTGTAGAAGAAAATGAGCTAAGAGAAGAGTTGCTTGATTTAATAGTCATAGATAGACATATTAAGATCATTGAAAAAATAGACTGCAGAAGGTCAGCAAAAGTCAGATGTTTGATAAAACAAATGAACACAGTAAATTAGGACTGTCCACAGAGATCCATGTGATATAACAGAAGTCAACAGGATATATTACTGTGCAGCTAAATTAATAACTGATAAAGTTCTACCACAAGAACACAGGGTAGTGAGGGAAAGGAATGGGAGAAATCGAATGCCATCATGGAAGTATCGAATAGTGAAAACTATAAAGCAAATAAGACAAGCAGTGTCACTGTTAGAAGAGTATAGAAGAGGGAACAGGTCAACAAAAATACTTCGAAAGATAGACATGATAAAAGCAATGTGCAGTATTAGAACAGATCAGGATTTATCATGCACTATCGCAAATTACAAACTAAAAATCTCAGCACAGGTAGAAAACCGTAGAAGATAAACAGATAAATATAAAGGAAAAGTAGAAAATAAGCAATTTATTGATGACCCAAAAAAGTTTTATAGAGAATTGGGAAACAAGGTAAAAAGAACTGAAAGGCCACCAAAAAAAGAAGAAATAGATATATTTTGGGGAAGTATTTATGAAGATCCTGTGGAACATAACAAAGATGCTAAATGGATAGAAGAAGTAAAAGAAAGAATAAAAAGTTTAATGGCACAGGATATGAAATAGGATGAAGTAACAGTCAGAGAGATTGAAACAAAGTTAAGAAAAGTCTCTAATTGGAAAATTCCAGGCCCAGATGCAGTACCTAACTTCTGATAAAAAGTATTAACATCTTTGCACAAAGATTTAGCCATGAGTAAGAACTATTTATATGCGCAACCCGAACAGACACCAACCTGGCTAGCAACAGGAAAAACAATGCTCCTACTTAAGAGTGAACCTGCAAGCTACCCTGAAATTATAGATCAATAAATTGCCTTCCACAATGTATAAACTATACATGGGAATTGATGCTGACAGAGTTTATAGTCATTTAGAAGAAAACTCAATTATGGCAATAGAACAAAAGGACAATAAAAGAAAGTCATATGGAACAAAGGATCATTTGTTGTTAAATAAAGTCATAGTATAGAACTGTAAAAAAGGGGAAGAATCTAAATATGGCATAGACTAACTACAAAAAAAGCATTTGACAGTATCCAACATTAATGGATAAAAGAGAGTTTAAAAATGTATAAGATACACTATGCTGATTGACCACTGCATTACAGTGACCATGAAACAGTGCCAGACCACTTTGCAATTAAGCCATGATATAGGGCAAATTATTATCTCAGGGATAAAAATTCAAAGGGGGATATTCCAGGGTGACTCTTTGTCACCGCTGCTATTCTGTCTTGCCCTTAACCTATTAAGCTATCTACTTAACAGCTTAAGCCATGGCTATAATTTGGCTCCTAGAAAACAACAGAGTGTAAAGACTTCTCTTCTTCTCTTTGTTGATGATTTAAAACTGTATAGCTCAACAGATCGGGAACTGAAAGCACAACTGCAAGTTGTCAAAACTTTTTCAGATGATATAAGAATGTCACTTGGTCTTGATAAATGTGCAAAAGCAACCTTTAAAGCAGGAAAACTGCAGCAACAAGAAAACATCAGTTTGGGACAAGAATGTGATATAAAAGAACTTGAGCAAGAGGGGGGTGTATAAATATTTGGGAATTGATGAAGGATCAGCAATAAAACATGAGCAAATGTGAATAGTAAGGAATACTTTAGAAGACAAATTAATCCCGAAAACAGCATTGACGTCCAGAAACAAAATTCAAGCTATAAACCAATTTGCTCTTCCTGTCCTAACTTGAGTTTTGCAGTGATTGACTGGCCCCAAAACGTGTTGGATAGATTAGACAAAAAAACAAGAAGGATGCTTCATGCTCACCTAATGATTTATAAAAATCAGTGTATATCAAGATTATATGTTCCCCATTCCAAAGGAGGGATGGGTCTCCTTGAAAGTGATTACATGTATAGATCTGCAATCATGGGACTGCACACATATCTGCTGACCTCACAAGACCCAAACTTAGTGAAAGTTTTGAAACACGAGGAGAATAAATCTAAGATGACTTCTCTGCTTAGTTTAACAGAAGCATATCAGCATCAAGCAGGACTGGAAATCAAACCAGAAGACGACAGAAATCAGACAGCAACTGAATGTGCCCAAAAACAAAAGAAAGAAGGACCAGATGAGAAGGCAAGAAATGTGGAAAATGCAATTATAGAAAACTTCTGGAAGAACCTCGTGTTGATCAGGATCAAAAGCAGAAATGGTTAAGGAGAGGCTAATTCAAACCAAGAGATGAAAAGTTAATACTGGTGGCCCAAGATAGTGAGTTATTGTTAGAAAAATATGTATTAATGTGTGTGCTTAATGCTAATTAGAAGCTAAAAGAGTTAACACATTTTTCATTCTATTTTATATACACTATTTTATATACAGCTTAGTTTTATATGAGACTAAAATATGCTTTTGAAACTGCAGTGTGCTTTCTGAAACTTGCAAGATGCCCTCTGACCTAGTAACTGCTAGCACAGCGAAATTCATGTTTATGCCTTTTGGAAATGTACTTGAAAAACAGGTGATTATCTGCTAGGTCAGGAAGCAATGAATGAACAATGCTATATTCTATAATGTTATGATTTTGAACAATTAGCTCTGTTCGTGGTATGAGAACATGCACAGCTGCAGAAGGAAGAGATAAAGATGGACAAAGAACTGTTGAAGAAATGAACTGCTCAAATTAGCCGTAGTACCTTGAATGGTAACATTGCATATATCTAATCGGTGGTAGCCAAGGCCACGTTGTTTTTCTTAGGAAGTTTCTCACAAAAACTGATAGTACAAGCAGAAAAGCATGAAAACAACTGCTATGTAATGATGATGTTAAAACTTGTGATCTGCTATGTCAGCTTGGTAGGCAATGTCTTATTAGAAAATGTATAAAAATGCTGGTATTTCCTGATTCTAGTTAGACAAACTCTGTATTAGCACATTTTTGTCTCCTTGCTGCAAGATTAAAGTGCCTTAACCTGAACCTACCGTGTATTGATCATTTTTAAAGTATATTTTTTCTTTGACAGATTGGTCCTTCGGACCGGAAATATCTCTCGCTCTAGCTCAGGTCAGATGGGCCTGGTGGCATGAAACCGTATGGGGAAGAAGCCACATTGGTTCTTCTGCTTTGAAAAGACCTCCGACTGAATTGTCGTTCAAAAGAGGCCAGCCACTGTTTCTGATCTGCGATTGGAGGACGAGTCAACAGTTCCGGTGGGATCAAACACAGAGGCTCAGGTAAGGAGGAATTTACCTTTTTTCTGTTTTAGATCAGGGACTTGTTACAGTATTTTGTTTTTGTCAGGGAGATCTCTAAAGTGCAAATCAGGGACAAAAAAGATTGCTGTCTTGTCATAGATCAGGGAAACAGAATAGGTAGGCAGTTATTCTAGATAAACTGTGAAGAAGTGTGAGTTGTGGTACCACGTGATAAAAAGGGTTATGTAACAATTTCTAACTTAGCTAAGACAACATGGGAAATAAGTGCACAAAAGGTTCCCAAGATCTGCCCTTAACCGAAGACGCAAAATATTTGCAATTACAGCGTACTGACAATGTTAGGTACTATACAAAATGGGTTAATAAATACAAATTTGATGGTAATTTAGATAACCTTCACTTATCAAACTTGTCAAACAACTTAAAACAGATGCAAGAGGTCAGATAAAAAAGCAACGTCAATTAGGAGTTCCTCAGGCACACAGGTGGCTAGAGGAAGCAAACCGCAGGGAACAAAAGAATAAAAATTCAAAAGCAATATTTTTAGATAAAGAAGACAATAACTTGGTAATAGCAACAGCCCCTCCACCCCTCCACTTCCCTTACCAGAATATGAAGCGAGTGGACAAGCTGATCCACCTCCGCTATATCCAGCTGTTCCTGCAAAACCAAAACCGTTTGTCAGAGATCCTATCGAGACTAGGTCTCGAACACGCAACTTGAGAGGGGATATTGAATTGTATGAAATAAATAGAAATTCACAAGCTATGAGTGAAGAAGAGATATGTCCACTCATAGAAGTACCAAATCCACAGGCAGGACAGGCAGGACAGGACCCAACTCTTCTAGTATATAGACGGTGGACACCGGAAGACATCCGGAAAGCCACAGAGGGAATTCCCCATCCGAAAGTTAATTTTAGAAAATTCTTAGAAGACTTACAGGGCATGAGGTTAAGTTACCATTTAAATGGAGAAGAAGTAGAGAAAGTAGTCAGACAAATCTTGGGTCCAGATTGGCACATGATCAGTGGCAACTGGAATCCCCGTGACGCAGAACATAGGCCGCTCCCACATAGTAACGCAGAACTGGATAACAGAGTGAAAGGTCTGACAGACCGACTCTCTGAGAAATGAATGCCTAGGGCTGAGTGTACTTGCATAAATCAATGCATACAACAAGAAGGTGAAACTGTTGATAGATATTATGCCAGATTATTAGAGTGTTTTAATAACCATTGTGGAATGCAGGTACCTGAAGACCAAACACATGATTCTCCATATGAGCAGCAACTAAAGAATGCATTTTTGAAAGGCAGTATTGCACCCATTAGCAGCTTTATTACAAAGCACATGGTAGATCATCGTACAAGTAGATTACAGTCATTACCTGAATATGCAAGACATGCCGAAAGGCATTTTAATAGCAAAAAGAAAAAGAAAACTCAAGTATTTGCCGTAGAAGACGGATCATAAGTCTTTGTATTACAGACCGGGAAGAAGGGTAAGAAAAATGCCCAGGGAAATAAACAATCTGATAAACGATCAGAAGATTTTGAAGAGAGAAAGAAAAGGGGTGAATGTTTTAAATGCGGGAAAAAAGGACATTTAGCAAGGGATTGCAGGCAAAATAAAAAGGTAACCACAGAGGACAAGGAGGGTGAGGACTGACTATATGATTGTCAAGAATCACTGAAGAGGAATAATCAAGAAAAGAAAAGTGCAAATGTGATAGAAGGAGTAGAGGATGTGATAGAAGAAATAGAGGATGTGCATGAAATCACAGATAATGAAGAAAATGAAATTTTAGACTTGGCATTATTGAGCCTAGAGCTCTACTTAGCAGACACAAAACTGGAAGTTATGCTTCTGGTAGAGGGGAGGGAAGTTAAATTCCTGTGTGACTCGGGGCTTCATGGACCCTGATACATCCTTCCAAACTACCAGAAAATTCAGAATCACTTGATTGCATATTAGTGAAAGCAGCTGATGGGCAGCTGTATCGGGAGCCACTCTCCCACAACATAGCAATAACCGACCCTGTTTCAGGGATTACCCAGAAAAGCAAAATTGTTGTTTCCGCAAAATGCCCAGTAAATCTTTTGGGCAGAGACCTGATGTAGATATTTGGCACAGCAGTAGTTCCAACTATGCAGGGTATGGAAGCACAGCGACAAATGGATACTTTTGTAGTGCGACTGGAGGGTGAAACATTTTATTGGTACAGCCAGGACTTGGTTACGACTGGTCCAGGGGCAGTAACCGAAGAACTGATGAACGTAGCCATCAGTAAATCCCCCTCCCTTGACACTGATAAACAGCATTTGTTGCATTGCACTCTATATTACTGTAGCAAACCAGGACCTGATAAAGAATATGAGCAAGAACTGTTTAGAAACCATGCTAACAGATTAGTATTACGAAATTTGTACTGGGACACAGAAAGAAACAGTGTAGTAAGCTGTTCATTGCCCCAGGAATTCCTAGCACTTTACAAATCTAATCGATTACCATATGTGAGTTTGACTAAAGATAGAAATGTGAAGTGGGCAGACCTAGGAGAAAAAGTCACAAGGTGGGAAAAGCAGACAGAGTTAGAACTTTCCGAACAGAGAGTACAAAAGCAGAAGCTGAATTGTATAACACAGACACACCCAGCTGTACACTTGCAGGCAAGTGAGGACAGCTGAGTAGCACTCTTACTAGAAGAAGAGGAAGAAGCCTTATGAGACATACCAGAGACTCTCTGGTCAACAGGAATATCCGATGTAGGACTTATTCGTACAGCAGGACCAGTCACTATCACGCCAAAGTCAGCATTTAGACCTCAAAAGAGACAGTATCCCTTGAGAAAGGATGCAGAAGTAGGAATCAAATCTATAATAGCAGCCTTACTCAAGGAAGGAGTATTGATAGAATCCCCTGATTCACCATGTAATACACCCTTATTTCCTGTTAGGAAAGCAAATGGAGAATGGCGTATGGTCCAAGATTTACAAGCTGTAAATGATGCAGTTATACCTAGGGCACCTACAGTGCCAGATCCACACACCTTATTAAATGATTTGAAACCTCAGCAAAAGTATTTTTCTGTGGTAGATATTAGCAATGCGTTTTTCTCAATACCGATACACCCTGACAGCCAACATTGGTTTGCATTTACATTTCAGGGAAAAGGGTATACATATACGCGACTACCACAGGGATATTGTGAGAGTCCAACAATATTCGCATAGGAAATGGCAAGTAACCTGGCGGGATTTATCCCACCGAAAGGCAGCCAGATTTTACTTTATGTAGACGACATTCTGCTGGCAGCCCCCATCCAGCAAGAATGCAGAGAAGATACCATAGCATTACTACAATTTTTAGCTACTCAAGGACACAAGGTAAACAAAAACAAACTGCAACTTTGGAAAAAACAGGTCAAATACCTGGGATATGTAATATCCAAAGAGGGCAGAATATTAGATGAAGACAGAAAAACAACAATATTACAAGCACCTAAACCAACTACCAAGAAGGAAATTATGTCCTTCCTAGGTACTACTAATTTTTGTCAGAGTTGGATTCCAAACTATGCCTTGGAATCTGCTCCACTGACCAACTTGATATTCAAAAAGCCTATGGCAGCACAAGATTTATTACAGTGGACACCAGAAGCAGAATCAGATTTCTGCAAATTGAAACAACTGATAGAATCCTCATTAGTTTTAGGATTACCGAACTATCATAAACGATTTTTCCAAACTGTAGATTGTAAGCAGGGTTATATGACATCAGTGTTAACACAACAGCATGGGGACAAACAACGCCCCATAGCTTACTATTCATCACAGCTAGACCCAGTGGCGTGATCCCTGCCCCACTGTGTACAAGCAGTAGTTGCAGCTGCAATGGCAGTGCAGGCTTCAGCCTCAGTAGTGTTATTCCACCCTCTCACATTGAGAGTGCCTCATGCAGTCGTGATTATTTTACTGCAAGAAAAAGTAGCATATCTTTCCCCTGCTAGACATCTTTCCTGTATGACTATACTGTTGAGCCAACCTCATATGACAATTGAACGATGCACAACTTTGAATCCGTCAACCTTGCTCCCAACCCCTGCAGATGGCAAACCACATTGCGGCTTGCAGGAGATTGAGCAAAAGACACTACCTAGAAAAGATCTCACGGATGTTCCCTTGGATAATGCCAAGGTGACATACTATGTGGACGGCTCGTGTAGGAGGGGTCCTACAGGACAGAATCTAGTGGGGTATGCAGTAGTTTCTGATACTGAGATTTTAGAAGCAAAGTCTTTACCGCACAACTTATCGACACAAGCAGCGGAATTGATTGCTTTAACAAGGGCATGTACCTTGGCAAAGGGTAAACGAGTGAATATTTTTACTGACAGCCAGTATGCTTTTTCTACTGTGCATGTTTTTACGCAGCAGTGGAAAAATAGAGGAATGATAACATCTACTGGTAAACCAATTAATCATGCGCAATTTATTTTAGATTTGTTAGACTCTATTCAGTTACCTCAGAAAGTAGCTATTTGCAAATGCGTAGCTCATACCAAACAACAGGATAGGATTTCGAAAGGTAATGCGAGGGCTGATACAGCTGCAAAACAAGCAGCTTCAGCTTCAGAAGTATTTCTTTTGAGTGAGGAATTACAACCATATGAGATTTTAGACTTAGAAATGTTAAAAACAATGCAGACACTTACTACAAATGTAGAAAAACAAAAATGGATAAAACGAGGAGCAATTCTTGAGAAAGGGCTGTACATCTCCAAAGAGAGGAAACCGATTTTACCATCTAACTTGTTTAGATATGCAGCTTTGTTGAGCCATGGGCAGTGTCATGTCTCAACAGGGGGGATGGTACAGTTAGTGAATCGAGTGTTTACAATGTATGGATTTACAAACTGCAGAAACAAATTTTGTGCAGCATGCCATGTTTGTAACAAGCATCATGCTCAAGGGGCATTGAAACCTAAGCAAGGGAGTTTCCCTACACCACCGTATCCATTCCATACTATCTGTATGGATTTTATAGAGCTGAACAAATGTGAAAATAAGAAATACTGCCTTGTCATTATAAATATGTTTTCCAAATGGGTGGAAGCTTTTCCAACTAAAAATCCAGATGCAGCTACTGTTGCAAAAGTCCTCGTTAAAGAAATTATTCCTAGATTTGGCATACCAGAAAAGATTTATAGTGACAATGGCACACACTTTGTAAATCAAACTATACAACAATTGAGCCGTTACTTTGGGATTTCTCTGAAAAACCATTGTGCATACCACCCCCAATCTGCAGGATTAGTAGAGAGGCACAAAGGAGTTTTGAAAAATAAGCTCAGGAAATTGATTAGTGAGACACAAAAGAACTGGGTGCACTGTCTACCTCTGGCACTGTTGAGTATGAGAACTGTTCCAAATGTAAAAGGGTTAACTCCTTTTGAAATTCTGTTTGGGAGGGCATATTGTACACCTCAGTGGAAACCTCTCATGCCTGCAGACCAGGAGGCTGACAGTTTACTTGCAGAGTATATGAGGCGATTTTTGAATAACAAACTTTTGCAGTTAAATTCTGTTTCAGATAAAGAGCAAACCAGACCATCGGAAGCAGCAATAGTCCCAGGCACGTGGGTCTGGGTGAAAGTCATGAAGAAAAAGAATTGGAGTTCTCTGAAGTGGGAAGGACCGTACCAGGTGCTACTGTCAACACCGACTGCAGTCAAGATCGCAGAGCGAGCATCCTGGATTCATCTGGCACACTGTAAATTGGTTAAGAACTTTGAACTGGACAAAATCTTGTTACTGTTGTACAACGAGAACAAAATGACCAGGTATAGAGTAAACAGGGATGCAGAACAACCTCAGAAAATTTGCATGATTATTCTGATAACTATACTAATAACAATGATCTTTTTGCTGTGACCTTTCCTTTTCCCAGCCAAATGAGTTGAACTGAACAAATGTGATGCATTACTCATAGACTAGCATCCAAACTTTAACACTTACCAATGAGACTTTTAATGTTTCGAACTGCTGGATTTGCACAGCTATACCAGCAGCATACGGAGGATTATTGATGACTGCTGTCCCCCTATGGGTCAATGAGACCTGGGAAAACTTGATTTTTGATACTACACCTGTGAAATCACAAGACAAAATAGCATTGTACCTACCTGTTACACAAAAGGGATTGTATGTTTTTATAAAAATGACACTATTCAGGTGGGTTGGAGCAATTGTAATGTGACTGTTTCTTATAAATGTTATATTAAGGCCAGTAAGGCAAAAACTATTTGTGATACAAACTATGATGCATATTTTGAAAAGATGCATAGAAGTGTTAGTGAAGTACAACATAATCCTGTTCTTTTAAAGCAGCTTTCTATTATTGATAAGAAAATGTTTCATGCAGGGCAAGCTTATATCAATACTAAAGTAGAGAATTGCTATTTTGTTTGTGGGGAAAAAAGCATATAAATGGCTACCTGAGAACTGGTCCGGCAGTTGTTTTTTGGATTACCTGGTTCCGGCCATACGACACACTGCAGGTTTGCCTCAGGGAAAAATTTGAAACATCAGAGAGGTTAGCAGTAAACCTAGAAGTCCAATCAAGAGACCCAAGAATCCAGTGGGACGAATCGAAGTAGGGTGGAGAAACCATAACTCCATGAAAAACAAAGATAAACTGATACACATGGACTTGAGTGACACCATTATATCGTGGGCAGGCATAACCCCTGCATATAGTGCAGTGAAATCGATTTGGGAGCTGAGAAAACTGTCTCAAAGTTATGAGCAATGCAACTTTTTCTGCTCTCGAATTAGTGACTGATGAATTAAATGCTATGAGAACTGTGGTATTTCAAAACCGCATGGCTCTTGACTTCACCCTCGCAGTGAGTGGTGGTACGTGCGCTTTAATCAAGGAAGAATGCTGTTCGTATATTCCTGGCAACCAGCACAAGATAAACGACCATCTTGAGGTGATCCAGCAAGTGTCGACCATGACCAAACCAGGCCCAAACCCTCTGATGGACTTTTTCCAGAATTTGTTTGGGGGTGGGGTTCCATCCTAATGAACATCCTGATTGCCATTTGTGTGGGATTACTCCTATTAGGAGCATGCATTTGTTGTGGTATTCCCTGCATGAAAAAGTTAATCAAAGATTTTATAGACATGTCAGTTTCTGAGACTTTGTATCAAAGTACTGAAATTGAAGAGTTGTTGAAAAATGAAACACTTTCATAAGTCTAAACTGAATGACTCTCTTAACTGCAAATCCTGAATGGAAGAGGTTAGGAGAAGAAGCAAACTGTTTATGCTTTTGAAAATAGAATTAAAAAGTATTAACAAGGGGGAAATGTTAGAAAAATATGTATTAATGTGTGTGCTTAATGCTAATTAGAAGCTAAAAGAGTTAACACGTTTTTCATTCTATTTTATATACACTATTTTATATACAGCTTAGTTTTATATGAGACTAAAAGATGCTTTTGAAACTGCAGTGTGTTTTCTGAAACTTGCAAGATGCCCTCTGACCTAGTAACTGCTAGCACAGCGAAATTCGTGTTTATGGCTTTTGGAAATGTACTTGAAAAACAGGTGATTATCTGCTAGGTCAGGAAGCAATGAATGAACAATGCAATATTCTATAATGTTATGATTTTGAACAATTAGCCCTGTTCGTGGTATGAGAACATGCACAGCTGCAGAAGGAAGAGATAAAGATGGACAAAGAACTGTTGAAGAAATGAACTGCAATCTATACTTGTTTTGTGTTCAAATTTGCCATAGTACCTTGAATGGTAACATTGCATATATCTAACTGGTGGTAGCCAAGGCCACATTGTTTTTCTTAGGAAGTTTCTCACAAAAATTGATAGTACAAGCAGAAAAGCATGAAAACAACTGCTATGTAATGATGATGTTAAAACTTGTGATCTGCTATGTCAGCTTGGTAGGCAATGTCTTATTAGAAAATATATAAAAGTGCTGGTATTTCCTGATTCTAGTTAGACAAACTCTGTATTAGCACGTTTTTGTCTCCTTGCTGCAAGATTAAAGTGCCTTAACCTGAACCTACCATGTATTGATCATTTTTAAAGTATATTTTTCCTTTGACAGCTATGTGCACATTGGTTTACAAAGTCCATTGAACATGTGGGAGAAACAGACAAATTTTGGTTTTGTAAAACAGAATTGGAAACAGTTGCACACCTTGTTGCTGGTTGTGACATACTAATGGCAGAAGGACTGTATACTGAAAGGCATAATAATGTGGTAAGACTGTTGCACTGGGGATTGTACAAACATTATGGTATTGAAGTGGCTGAAAAACACTGGAAACATGAACCACAAAGCATAATAGAAAATGATGAAGTCTACATCACATGGAATCACTCATTACCAAGAGTTCAAAAGATAGGTGCTAGAAAACCGGATGCAGTAGTCCATGAAAAGAAGACAAAAGTAGCATTGATTATGGAAATCGCCACACCCAGTGACTACAGTGTCTTGCATACAGAGAGACACAAAGTCATAAAATATCAGGATTTGCAGGCAGAAATGAGAGCAATGTGGAAGAAAGATACCCAGACAGTTCCAATAGTAGTAGGAGCAATGAGTCTTATAAAAAGAATCTACAATCATATTTAGTTATGTTACCAATACAGGTAACCCCATGTGAATTGCTGGAGTCATTACTGGGCACATTGTGGGTGCTTAGTACACCTTACATTTTAGCTTCTTTGGCATTCTTCTGTCATATACTACCCCTGATACTCTCTGCCAGTTGGCTGTAGCCCCTCTGATTCTAGCTTTGACCTCCTCATTTAAACTTCCCTTCTCCTAAACCACCCTCTCAAATACATGATGGTGTTAACCTGTTCCAATATTCTCCCAACTGTTTCAGTTTTCAGCACATTCAGATTTCCTCCATTTGCTGTCATGAAAACTGTCTTCTCTGTACTCAGTTTCATCCTATGTGCCTTTAGTTTTGCATTCTATTCCCCTGTCATTGGCTGAACTTCCTATTCAGCTGGAACTGCTTGAAATGCCACATCATTTGCATACAGCAGCTTTGTTGATCTATCACCTCCAACTTTTGATAATGTAGTTTGTCTCCAGTATAAGCACCTGTGGGCTCAGAAATGCATTCCCATTCTCACTGGGAACCCCTTGTGAGTCCAAACACTGCTCATATATGTGTCATTGGGTCCTTGTACATAGTCCATCATTTGAATCTCTCACTTTTTCTTGCAGTCCATCTCTCTTTTAATAGATTCAAGGAATTCTGCATTCCACCACCAGCTTTCCTTACCAGGCTTAGCCTCATATCTTCTCTATTGTCTTCACTTGTGTTATTTTAAGATAATGCCACTTTAATTTTATTACACCTATTTCCTTCTCTTCCTGATGTACAAGTATCCTTGAACACTTGTGCTTTCATTCCAGTCAACTTTACTCAACTAAACAAAATATAAATAAAAATTAAAATTCTCCTTGCAGATGATTGTAGCAACCAGTGTTTTATGTTGTGGACTGACAATTTCATGTTTTTTTTTTTTTTGCAATCTCTGATTCTTCCCCAATGCCCATTCATTACTAGCAGAAAGTCTACTGAACTGCGTGTTCATCACTCTTGTATGTAATTTTATGACTGTCTTGGTGAATCATGTGTAGGCCACCATCAAGCCATCTGTCAAACAGAAGTCTAGAATGGCCTCTCCCTCTCTTTTTCTGTCATCCCACCCATGTGGACCCAGACAGTCCTCATATCCTCTTCTATCTGTTCCTGTATGAGCATTCAGGTACCCCACTATCAACACTAACTCATGTTTTCCTGCTTTGTTTAGTAGGTCTTGCTGCTGCCTGAATGCAGACTTTTTCTTGCCATCACAGCACTGCTGTGGGTCATAGCCTGACATTATGAATACTGCCCTAAGTTTATTACTAATTCTGATGGCATCCCTCACTATCTTCAGAAGGGCTCCCTCACCACAATTCCCTAATCATTTTGAGTTTGTTCTCCCCTAAGTTAGCAAACTGCATCCAATCCAAGTGGCTTTGCTACCCTGACCTTCCATCTTGTCTCCTGGATACACAGGATGTCTAGTCTCCTTCTTACCATAATATCATCCCCCTCTGAGCTTCATCATGTCAGTGAACCTATATTCAGCGTAGTAATCCTGAGCTACTGTTTAGAAGATTGATTAGATTTATGTGCTGCTTTCACTCAATAAAAGCTAACCAAGGTAACACAGGCTAGGCATCTGGACATTGGCTGGTCAATTACTTACTGACCCAGGTTGACAGAATTTATTGCATATACACATTGGCCAGTGGAAGCACACAGACCTCTTCCACTGTTAACATGGGTTCCTCATCTAAGTCAGGTCCTCAATCCCTCTATCCTCTATCACATCCGTATGCAGATTTTCGGTAACAATAGTCCAAATCATAAAGCAAACTTTTACACCATCAAGTGACTGCCTCTCACGTAGTACATGCGGCCTGCTATTTTATCCTATCTAGAGACCACAGCTGATGACAAAAAAGAATGATCCACTCAACGCTTCCCTCAATAGGTATCACCTGAAGTCTGTGTTACTGCCCAGAACTTCATTCACTTTTGGGTGCACACTGTTGGCACACCTCTCAAGTTCAATGTGGAAGTACCCAGTATGTTTCTGGAAAGAATCCTACACAGACATTGGGAGAATGCACAAATTCCACACAGACATTTGCTGGATGTCAGGATCAAACCCTGTACCATTTGCTTGGGAGCTAAATAGCTTAACTACTATGCCAAGTGTGTCTACCACAGCTGCATTGATTGCATGTCAGTTTTGATCAGATTGCTTAAATTGTACCTGTGTACAGATGACAGTTCAGATGGCTACAATATGATTGTATATAAGATATATATGACTGAGAGCCATTAAGCATTAATAATATGATTTTATACTGGATAGGTATGACTGACTGCCATTAAATTACCATGGGTCGCTGCACTGGCATGCCAATATCTGGAAGTATCCCAAACCACCCTGCTTCTGGCAAGTTTTCAAAACGATTCCTGGCAGATTTTTTGTTTCTGCAGTAATGCACCACACACCTCATATGATTCAGTTTCCTTATCTGTCATCAACAGAAGGGTAGAAGAAGTTATCATGCTAAATTTAAGCGTTACAAAGAACCTACGTTTTTCCTCTGAATGACCTGGTAGTATCACTGCCATTCATTATGCAGGTTTCACTTTTGGTTCTGGTATGCAGTTTTGCTACACACAACACTTGTGTCATTGTTTGGAGCTAAATTACACAATTTCCAGACAAAGGCCTTCCCTTTTTAATTTGCCTGATTAACTAAAACAACAGAGGAAGTGGGTATGTGTGCGTGTGTGTGTGTGTGTGTGTGTGTGTGTGTGTGTGTGTGGGTGCAGTTGAGTTTGTGTAAATGCAAATGTTTCCACCCGGATGGTACTTGTGATAATCTGCTAATTAGTGATTAGTTATAATTTCCTCAGGCTGTATTTGCTCTCTTTTAATTTTATTTTGTTCAAAATGCATAGAGCACACAGCTAAAGATACATTGTTTCCATATCAACTGACAAATGAAGGCAATGCTAAATCTGCAGTCTTACATACTCACCGAAAGCTGTGTATTTATAGTGGAAGATCTAGACATTTACAAAAGCATAAGGATGCGCCCATCCTGAGAAATCATGGGCGTTTGTCTGCATTAGGGGAAAACAACATGAGTCTCAGCTAGCAGGCCTTGACTATTAAAAGGGAAAAGGAACATACCCCTTTGTCAACCCTGGTCTGCCCCTGAGATAGCCTTATGCAGCTGCCCTCATGTCTTCTCTTTTCATTGTTCTTTATCTATTCTAGACATCTGTCTTTATTTATATTTATTTGCATTTGATTCAAAGAAGTTCTAAACGAGTCATGAAAAGATTCGTTTTCAGCAGAGGTCCAGAGGAAAAGCTTCAACACAGAACTAATTATTAAGTTATTAAAATATGTAAAAAACAAATAATGTATCACACAGAAGAAAATATATAATACATGGTAGAAAAACTAAAAGTATTGCATTCATTTTCTGCACCATGAAAAGCCATACAGTGGAAGCAGGTGGAGAGCAGTACAATAAAATCACAGTATAGTAGAGCAAGTTATATAACAATACAGCAAAACAAAGTCTGAGTAGGAAGATGCATATAGAATTCAAAATATATATCAATTTTCAAATATCTCTGTAGCCAGCTTGTTGTATGTATATATATATATATATACACACACACACACACACACACACACACACACACACACACACACACACACACACACACACACACACACACACACACAGGCATTTTGAGACAATGTAGCAATTGTCTCATGTCCCCAGACAACCATTTAATCTTTTAAAAAGCAAACACAGTATGTGAGATGCACGTACATAATTTATATCCAAGATTCATAGTGTCCACCAACACACAGAGTAACTTATGCTGAGGCACTGAAAAGCAATCTTCCCAAGCCTTAAATACCTCCTAAGCCTATAAATGGTGAAGCCTAACTTCAGCAACACAAAACACCACACATCCAGTAGAGCCCCAAGAGCAAGCCCATAAGGCAAGCCAAGATCAATTTATAGGTTCATAGGTTCATAGGTTTATACTAGGCTATCTGCCCTAAGGCATTTATAAGCCTAGCCCAAAGTTTTGTGGCTTACGCCACCCCTTATATGAAAAAATACTGTGCCCATTAGTTTGTTGTGCCTCTGTCCAGCAGTGACACAGAGATGATTCCCGGGGTAAACCTACGATCTCCCATCCACAGGTCAAGATTTCTCTTGAACAGAGCCAGCGAGGTGCTCTGCCTCACATGGACCGGGATTTTATTCCACAGCATAGGGAGTCTCTGAGTGATAAATCTATCCCTCCAGCACATCCTATTTATATCCGTGCTAAGGTTTAAGTCGCTTGCTCTAGTGGTTTTGGTGGATTTGGATTTTTGAGGTGGAGCATGTCCATTAATTCGGGTTGGACATGGCCTTGTATGTCAGGCACATGTCACCTCTGAGCAGACGGTATGCGACTGAATAGAGCTGGAGTTTCTTCAATCTGGCAGCATATGACAGATTTTGGAGTCCTTTATCCTTTTGGTGAGGAACTTTTGGGGTCTCTCCAATTGCTGCAGATGTCGGGTGAGATACATCCCGAATGGGGCATTGTACTCGATCATTGGTCTGATAAGTGAAGAGTACAGGGAACAATGACCTCACTAGATCTGGATGTGAATCCCTTCATGATCAGGTGGGCAATGTAGAAGGTCTTTCTAACCACTTTAGCAACGTGAGTGTCAAAAGAAAGGCCACTGTCAACCTGGGTCCCCAGGTCCCTGATGACCTCTTCTGTGCTTAGTGGATTGCCGCCTATATGGTAGCTTGGGGTTACCTTGTTTTTCCTGAAGGGTATGACTATACATTTTTTGGCGTTTAACTTCAGGCCATGGCTCTGGCACCAGCTATCTGTTTCCGTGAGTCCCTTCTGAAGGATATCCGTGTCCGATGCACTTTCCACTATGGCGCCCAGTTTGCAGTCGTCTGCAAACTTTGTCAGCCAAAGTCCTCCCATGTTGGCCTGTACTTCTGAGAAGTAGATGCCGAACAGTAGGGGGCCAAGGACCGAGCCCTGTGGGACACCACTTGTTACCGGCTTGGAGTCTGACATAGCGCCAGCAACTCTAACCCTGTGGGTTCTGTCCTTAAGCCAGTTTGCAACCCATCTTGTGACATATGGGTTTACATTTAAGCTGGTACGTTTTTCAACAATACCCGAGTGGGGTATTGTGTCGAAAGCCTTTGCAAGGTCAAGGTAGGCTGTATGGACTGCCTTTCCCTCATCAATGGCCTCGGTGACTGTTTTGAAGAAGTCGACCAAGTTCAAAAGGCATGATCTGCCCTTGACGAAGCCAAACTGGGTCAGGTCCAATGTCTGCAAGTCCCATTTATAAATTTCCATTTATAAGGAGCACTGACAACCCCAAGTTGCACAGCACTTTACAGGTATTCCATGCTGTCTGTGAGACTGATGTTAGGAAGAACACTGGGGTTAAACCCAAGTTTCAGAACTTGCATTTGAAGGCGAGAAGTGCTCTTAAGGAGTTAAATAATAACAGCAATATACGAATCATGAAAGCTGAGAAGGGGAGCATAGCTGTGATTATGAACAGCCAAGATTACAAGTGAGCCATCTTAAACATGCTCTCTGATGTTAATTGTTATGTACCAGTGAATGAATCAATTATTTTCAAACATTGTTCTTGACTTGATCAGCTATTATTTGATTTGTTATGCCAAAAGGACATTAGTGAGGACATTTATACTTTTTTAAAGTGGAACACCTGAAACTTGCAAGATTCTTTGACATTCCTAAAATTCATAACAATTTGCACAATCCACCATTCAGACCGATAGTGGAAGCAGATTTTTATAAGATGGAGCCGCTATCAATAGTTTTAGATCATGTGCTTAATACTATAGTACAAGACTTTTATTTAAAGGATTTGTGGCATCTTTTAGAATTATTGGGCAGCTTAAATACTAACTTTGGTGACTGCCTTATGTGTTCCATACATGTAATTTCACTGTACACTTGCATCCTGCATGACACAGGAATTTAATTTGTAAAGGAGTACTTCAGTAGATTTAGCACACTCGAGAATGTTTTATTAACACCTTGTATATATTACTAGAACTTGTACTAGACAATAATTTTTTTCAGTTTGAGAGTAAGTACTATAAATACATATCAGGTTTATCCACGGTGGTGCAGCGGTAGCGTTGTTGCCTCACAGCAAGAAGTTCTCCTGTTCGATTCTCGGCTGGAGTGCGGGAAGTGCCTTCTGTGTGGAGTCTGCATGTCCTCCCCGTGGTTGGGTGGGCGTTCAAAAGACATGCGTAAATGGGCATGGAACGTCGAGCTGGCACCTCAGCATTCGTGAAAATCTACTGCCAATCATTAGCAGACCGGAGTTCTGCTGTGGCGACACCTAACCGGAAAAAGCCAAAAGACAAACAACTATAAATACATATCAGGCATAGCCATGGGAAAATGGTTCAGTTTATGCAAATTTTGTCATGGTCAACTGGGAGCAGAATATTCTTAAAATTCATTCTTTATTTAACAAATTTGTTTTTTATAGGCATTTCATTGATGGCTTGTGTAGAATATGTATGTGTGTTGTACCTTTAAGAAGTGTTTCCACGGTCAGCACGTGCATATATATAGCCAGCAAGTGCGTGCTTCAGTGCCATTTTGAGAGTGCAGCCAGAGAGTAAACATGTATGAGAGAAATAGTCAGTCTGTTTATAAGTTTATCTAAATTAAAGTTATTTGTCTCAATCCTGATGTTTGAATATAATAAAGCTGCTTGAACAAAACCCACGCATGTTCATCTATTTCATCCTGACTAGACAAACGACATAGTGTCATAATCGGGATACCAGTGGCTGCGTTTCAGAGATATGAGGTGGAGAATCTGTTGTGAAGGTAAAATAAAAGAAACGAGCAAAAAAAAAAAAAAAAAGGCCAGAAACAAGCTAAAGATAATGAAAACTTGCACAAACGATTATTTTATTAAAAAAGATAAAACAAAGCATTACAAGGGCACAGAATGTATTACTAAGCAAACAAATAGCACAGAAATGTAATATAAGCAAACAAAAAGCATAACAGTTTATTAATTAAGTGAAATGTTCAAAATTAAGATGTTTGATAAAGCGATTATCAGAAAAGTGCATAAGAGGTTTAGAGTTGCCCTGGAATTGCAAAACGAGCATGTTTACAGTAAAACAAAAGCAAGAAAAGAGATTAAATGGGCAAAATGAATATAACAAAGGACAAACAAAAAGGGCATATTAAGCGTAACTAAAGCAAGGCAACTGCATGTTTTGGACAAATTACAGTGTTTTGGCACAAAAGGTTATTTCGAATCGATTAAAGCTCTGAAAAGCATAACTAGAGTTATTCAAAGCATCGCAAAGTGTGTAAAGGTGCTTACAGTGTGTGTTTATTACTGTGCATTTATTCTGAAGAGTTTATTGTGTGCAAAGTGCAACTATTTTGTGAAGTGTGGACAAAATATAGCCATTTTGAAAAGTTTCTTGTGCTGGGTGTGTCTATTAATGAAGGGCTGCCTTTACATAGTGTTTCTTGCACTGCAAAGAGTTATTTAGCAAAGTACAGCCATTTTTGGAAGTGTTTCAGTATGCTGTGTACTGTTTATTCCCAATGCGTAGTTACTTTGAAATGTTTCTTATTCTGAACTTCTTCTACTGCCCAGTTTATTCACACAGTGCAGTTACTTTGAAATGCTTCTTACACTGATAAGAGGTGATTTCTCAAAGTATAATAATTTCAAGAGTGTTTTTGTGCCACAGAGACTTATTTTGCAAAGTGTTTCACAAAGTATTTCACAGAGTTCAATTACTCAGAGGCTTATTGTGTGATTGAGCATAGTTACAAGTACTGACATACATTTCTGGCAGATATATATATATATATATATATATATATATATATATATGTGTGTGTGTGTGTATGTTTGTGCAGTTACAAGTAAACTTGGATTATATTGTGTTTTACTGTAATTTGTTGGCATGTCAGACAGATTTTGAAAACCATCACCACTTGTACTTGATCAGAATATTGCACAGAACTGGATAATATTTGAGCAAGAGTATAATATTTTCATACAAGCAGCTTACTCAGATAAAGATGCATGCACCAGGGCTTTCATTTTGCTAAACCTAGCTGGTTCAGAGGCCATTGACAGAGAGCATTCATTTGTGTATGTACCAGTGGTGTATGAAGGAGAAGGTGAAAAACATCAAATTGTTGTTCAGGCTGAATCAAGGGAAGATCCTGAGTGCTTGAATCATAAATTCAGAGAAATGTGCAACCCCCATACTAATGTTACATTAGAGAGGCATTTGTTTTACATAAGAGACCAAAGGCCAGGATAAACATTTGCAGCTTATATTACTGACTTGAGAGACAAAACTAAAACTTGCATGTTTGGTGATTTAAAAGATGAGATCATAAAGGACATGCTTGAGTGTGGTATTAATAGTGCTGCTGTGAGAAAGATTTTGCTTCGTGACCAAGAATTAATGTTGAGCTAAGCTATTGAGATTTGTCAGATCCATGAAGTTACAGAAAGGCGCACAAGTATGCTTACAAGTGACAAGAGCATGGTTTTAGTAGGCTCCAAAGCAAATGTAGACAGCATGCAGCGTGTGGCAAGCAGAAACAGGTCTAAGCATGTGGCAGCTGCAACCCCTGTGGGTGTGGCAAGGAAACCCCTTATTTTCCAGCAAGTTCTAAGATTAATTCAGTAAAATGGTCGTGCTAAGTGCAGTACAAAGGTGAGTCAGAAAAACCCAGGTCAAGCTTTATTATTAACTGTAGTAATTGTGGTGCCAACCATGAGTCTAAAAGAGAAAAGTGCTTAGCATTTGGTCAGCAGTGTCACAAATGTAAAAAATGGAATAATTTTCAAAGGTTTTGCAAGTCAAGTAAACCTCACTCAGTTGTAAAGAAAGGTCACTCAAAAAAGCAGATTGATTGAGAAGGGTTACATTCTACATTCTACGTAGATGGTGTATCAGTAATTGGTGAAAAGGTTAATGCAGTAGATTTATTAGCAAAGGGCGAAGTGTTTTGCACTGTCCTGATCCATGATAAACTCATCAAGCTCAAAGTACACACTGGTTCAAAGTGTAATGTTATGTCGGCAGAAACATTTGCTAAAGTAAGAGCTGGTGAAAAACTTAATGTGGCTAGTTGTGCGAGACTTGTTGCATATGGAGGTGAAGAAATTCAAACCAAATGTTCAGTTGTGTTTTTATATTATTTGGCTGGGAACAGTTACAAGTTGTTGTTTTATGTAGTCCAAAGACCTGTGCAGTCATTACTGGATCTCAGAGACAGTTTGAGAATGGACTTGCTTTCCTTTGCTAAAGAAGTTCATCATATAAGCACATGTCCCAGTTCCAGCTTCAGTGATGCCATTTTCTCAGAATATGCTGATGTTTTCGATGACAAGCTAGGCAAGCTTCCAGTTGTGTATTCCATGAACTTAGACCCAGAGGTTAGTCCAGTGGTCATACTGGCAAGAAGAGTTCCAATAGCTATGCAGAGCAGTTAAAGCTTAATTGGATAAAATGGTGCAGCAAGGTGTGATTTGTCCAGTCACAGAACCAATTGAATGGGTGTTGTCTATGGTAGCAACTCACAAAAAAGGCTCAGACAAAATCAGAATATGCATCGATCGAAGAGATTTGAATAAGGTTGAAAAGGCCTCATCATCCCATGTGAACAGTCAAGGAAGTCACAGCCCTAATACCAAATGCCCCTGTGTTTTCAGTCTTGGATGCAGAGTTCATTTTGGCAAGTGATGCTTGATCACAAATCTTCACTACTGACTACATTCAGTACTCCATTTGCATGATATAGATTTCTCAAGATGCCATTTGGAATAAATTTTACAAGTGAAGTCTTCCAGCATGCAATGGAACAGATCTTTTCAGGTTATCCCTGTGCCACAAAAGTAGATGATTTATAAGTCAGAGGCAATGGTTAAGCAGAGCATGACAGAAACCTCAAGAAAGTTCTAGACAGAACACATGAAGTGAACTTAAAGCACAGTCCTCTAAAGTATAAATTTAGACTACCAGAAGTCACATATATAGGTCATTTGTTCATTAGTACGGGGTTACGACCAAACCCATCCAAGCAAACAGCTATTCTTGAGATGCCAGCACCTGATAATGTTCAAGCTCTACAGCATTTTCTTGGTATGGTTAACTATTTGGGCAAGTTTATACCAGATTTCAGTGAATTGACAACACCTTTAAGAGAGCTGACATGCAAAAATATTGCATAGTCATGGCTAGAACAGCATCAGAGAGCATTTGATGATCTTAAGCAGAAAATTGCTAGTCCGCCTACACTAAGGTACTATGATGTCAATAAACCAGTCACTCTTTCCTGTGATGCATCAAAGTTTGGCCTTGGCGCAGTCATTCTTCAGGATGGCAGACCAGTAGCCTATGCATCCAGAACTCTTACCCAAACTGAAATGCAATATGCTCAGATTGAGAAGGAACTTTTGGCAATTGTGTTTGCATGTTCAAAGTTTCATGATTGTATTTATGGTCGAGATATCCAGACTGAAACTGATCATCAACCTCTAGTTAGTATTTTAAAGAAGCCTATGTATTCCACTCCAGCAAGATTGCAGAGGATGAAGCTCAAATTATAAAAGTACAACTTCAAAATGGTCTATACAAAAGGCAAACTTCTTTATCTGGCTGATATCTTATCCAGATCACCCAGAAATACAACAGAACAGCTTGATGCAGAGTATTTTGACTTCGATATCATGGAAGTGCATAATTTTTCAACCATGAGACTTGATGAGCTGGGAGATCATACCAAGACTGCTCCTGTTTTACAAAAGCTCAACCACTACATCCAGGTAGGATGGCCGTCAAAACAATCCAGTGTACCACTTAAAGTACAACATTATTTTCCTTACAGAAATGAGATGTTGATGGAAGATGACTTTATTTTCAAAGGTCCTAAAGTTGTTGTTCCTGTTTCCTTACAATGTGAATATATCCAGATTTTGCATCATGGTCACCCAGGATCTGAATCTACCAAATGAAGGGGGAGAGGACTAGCATTTTGACCTTCTCTAGCAAAAGACATTGGCAAAGTGCTTTCATCTTGTTCAGTATGCAATAGGACTAGACCACATCTGCAACAAGAGCCACTTCAGCTAAGTCAAGTTCCTGAGCTACCTTGGTCGACAGTAGCCACTGACATATTCGAGTGGAAAAGTCAGCATTTACTTAGTCTTGGTCGACTCTTATTCGAACTGGTTTGAGATTGATTTGTTGCCTAACCTAACATCTGCTACTATTATTACTAAGCTGAAACATCATTTCTTAGTCCATGGCAGTCCACATAAGCTTATCTCTGATAATGGTACTCAGTTTACTAGTTAATTGTTTCAGAAATTTGTGAAAGAATGGATCTTTGTGCATGTTACTAGTAGTCCTGAATACTCAGTCAAATGGTCTAGCTGAATGTACAGTACAGAGTGCAAAGCAATTACTAGAGAAGTCAAAGCAAGATAATACCGATGTCTTTTTGAATTTACTTAATCTCAGAAACATACCCCGTGATGATATACTTGGCTTGCTTCCTCAAAGACTTCTATCAAGGCAAACCTGAACAACCTTGCCTATTAGTTCCAGTTTGTTAAGGCCTAAAGCTAAGAACAACAGAGCAATCAAAGCCCAACTATTCAGAAAGCGTTCTTTACAGAAGTCCAGTTATGATAAAATGAGCAGATTTCTTCATCTATTGAAAGAAGGAGAGACAGTGAGGATACAAATGGTGAAAGGTTCCAACTGGATTGGTCAAGTAATAGGTATTTGTGCTGAGCTGAGATCCTAGTTTGTGGAATTGAAGGGTGTGGAGTACACGAAAAATCACAGACATCTTCCTATATCAGAACCGATATCACAGCAATGTTTCTGTGATACAGACTCTATCTCAGAGCAATCCAGACGATGTTCGCGTTGCAGAACATGTCTTAACTTCAGCTTCCATTCCTGATGATGTTCCTGATGTTCCCGAGGTTGAACATTCAGCAGAGACAGTCCCAGTTGCTAAACCTAATTCTAAATTCTAGGTCACATGATTTGGTCGCATCTCCCAACCTAGTGTGAAATACACAGCAACCTGAACATAATTGTCTATATGTATTTAGTTCTGTATAATTGCATGTCAAAGAAGTATTTACTGCATGTCAATCAATGTCATTAATGAAATATGACTCATTTCTCAAGGAGGGTGGATGTAGAATATGTATGTGTATTGTACCTTTAAGAAGCATTTCTAAGGTCAACATGTGCATATAAATAGCCAGCACATGCTAGCTTCAGTGCCATTTTGAGAGTGCGGCCAAGAGTGAACATGTATGAGAGAACTAGTCAGTCTGTTTATGTTTATCTAAGTTAAAGTTATTTGTCTCAATCCCGATGTGTTTATACATAATAAAGTTGCTTGAACAAAATCCAAGCATTTTGTCATTTCATCCTGACTAGACGAATGACAACTTGTTTTTCATATGAAATGGAACTAAGGAGGAGTTTTTAGAGTTTTTCAATATTTTAAACTCATCATCTACCTTTGTAAAATTTACAGTGAATGGCTTAGGAAACAATATTAATTATTTAGACATTAACTTAGAGATTGACGAACATGATGGAAGTTGAACAGCATATATAGAAAAAATACATTTATCAATCATTACTTACATAAGCTAAGCCAGCATCCTCTTTATATGAAAAAGAATGTCCTTAAGGGACAGTTTATAAGGCGCAGTAGACTGATTGGTTTAGAAGAGGTTTTCTCAGAAGAAGTACAACACCTAACTGAATTATTTGTCCAAAGAGGTTATGATGACAAGTTCATCAAAGACATCACCCAGGAGGTCTTGGCACTTAGGCTCACTAAAGCAAAACCTATTTTAAGAACAGGATCTATAGTACAAACACTGACACATAACACCACACAAACTGATGAAGTTTCAAACACATAGGAATTATTTTCCTTTACCTATCTTCACCGATAGTTGTGCACTTTGGAAAAATTTGGCAGCTAATTGGAAAATAATTCCTGGCAATCCTGAAATGGCTGAAGTACTGGGGCAAGTACCTACATTCACGTACAAAAATAATCAGCAAATATTAAAACATTATTGGAGAGGCACAATAACATCAAATCTCACGTGAGAATTCAGTTTGGAATTTCTAAATGTGGACATTGCAAATATTGTCAATTTATAAGCAAAATTTCAAGCATTTTTGTTGAAGGAATTAATAAGTCCATCACTGCAAAAGCTAGATATAATTGTAATTCTTACTGTGTAGTTTATATAGCGTGTTGTTCCACATGTCCAAGTTCTATATTGGGAAAACGGTGAGGAAACTGGCTAAGAGAATATATGAGCGTATCTTAGCTATTAGAAAAAAAGGACACTGACAATGCTTAAGCCATGCATTCCTTAACATGCCCAGAGTTTAGGAAACTTGAATTTTTTGTCTTCGACAATGTTAACATTAGTAGTTTCAAAGGTAACTTTAACATTGCTATAAAATGTAAAGAAGCCGAATGGCATATTTGTCTAGGTGCGGACAAAAAAACAGGTCTAACGAGTATATTAATTTGAAGTGTTTTTTGTTGGCATAAAAATTATGATCAAGAAGTATTTAACTTTTTTTTAACTTTTTAGTTATTATAGTTTAGACTAGGGATTATATTTAGTAGTACTACATACAGTATGACTACTGCACCTATCTGATTCTTGTTTTGTCTTATTATATATATATTTTTATTTATTCACTGAATATCTAAATTTCTATTGGATAATAGGAACATGTGATTTGTTTCATTCATAAACATTATTTTAAACTTGATTTGCTGAATTTTACCATGTGATTGTTAATGTAGCTTTTAAATTGAATTGATGATCAGTTTTTATATGTTCTGATGAAGTTCTACATTTATAAAAGGACAAAAGTGCTCAAGACATTTATCCTGGCTCATCATTCTTCATTTTCAGTTTGTGTTTTAAGTTTTAACTTGTTGCTCTTTTGTGGTTTGTATTACTAACAGAAAATTTACTGAACTGCATGTTCATCATTCTTGTATGTACTTTTATGACTCTCTGTCTTGGTGAACCATGTGTTGGCCACCATCAAGCCATCTGTCAAACAGAAGTCTATAATGGCCTCTCCCTGTGTTTTTCTGTCATCCCACCCATGTGGACGCAGACAGTCCTCATATCCTCTTTTATCTGTCCCTGTATAAGCATTCAGGTACCCCATTATCAACACTAACTCATGTTTTCCTACTTTGTTTAGAAGGTCTTACAACTGCTGCCTGAATGCACATTTTTCTTGTCATCACAACTTCGCTGTGGGTCATAGCCTGAGATTATGAATACTACCCTGAGTTTATTACTAATTCTGATGACATCCCTCACTATCTTCAGAAGATACTCCCACAGCACAATTTCCACACCATTTCGTTATTGTTCTCTCCTTAGTTAGCAGACTCTGCATTCTAAACTAAGTGACTTTGCTACCCTGACCTTCTATCTTGTCTCCTGGATACCCCCTCTAAGATGCATCATGTCAGTGAATCTATATTCAGTGTAGCAATCCTGAGTTAATGTTTAGAAGGTTGATTAGATTTTTGTCCTACCTTCACTTAGTAAGAGCTATCCAAGGTAACACAGGATGGGCATCTGGACACTGGCTGGTCAATTATTTATTGACCCAGGCTGATGGAATTTATTGCATGCATACATTGGCTAATGGATGCACATAGAACTCTTCCACTGTTAACATGGGTTCCTCATCTAAGTCAGGTCCTTAACACTTCTATCACCAGCAAATTCATATGCACATTTTTGGTAACAATAGTCTAAATCATAGAGCTAATTTTTACACTATCAACTGACTGTCCCTAATGTAGCACATGTAGCCCACTATTTTATCCTATCTAGAGACCACAGCTTATGCCTAAAGAGACTGATCCACCCAACTCTCCAACCCTGATAGGTGCCACCTGGAGTCTGTGTTACTGCCCAGAACTCCATTCAGGTTTGGGTGCACACTGTTGGCAAACCTCTCAAGTTCAATGTAAAAGCACCCAGTATGTTTCTGGAAGGAATCCTACACAGACATCGGGGAATGTACAAATTCCACACAGACATTCGCTGGATGTCAGGATCAAACCATGTACCTTTTGCTTGAGAGCTAAATAGCTTAACTATTATGCCAAGTGTGTTTCCCACAGCTGCATTGATTGCATGTCATTTTGATCAGATTGCTTAAATTGTACCTCTGTACAGATGACAGTTCAGATGGCTATGATATGATTGCATACTGGATATATATGACTGACTGCCACTAAGGATATGATTTTATACTTTACAGGTATGACTGACTGCCATTACATTACCATGGGTCACTGCACTGTCATACCAATATCTGGAAGTATCCCAAACCACCCTGCTTCTGGCAAGTTTTCAAAATGTATCCTAGCAGCTTTTTGTTTCTGCACTAATGCACCACACACCTCATATGTCTCAGTTTCCTCATCTGTCATCCACAGAAGGGTAGAAGAAGTAATCATGCTAAATTTAAATCTTACAAAGAACGTACATTTTTCCTCTGAATGACCTGGTAGTATCACTGCCATTTATTATGCAGATTTCACTTTTGGTTCTGATATGCAGTTCTGCTATACGCAACACTTGTGCCATTGTTTGCAGTTAAATTACACAATTTCCGGACAAAGGTCTTCCCTTTTTAATTTGCCTGATTAACTAAAACAACTCCTGGATTTATTTCATACATGGTATTCAACAGAGTTGGTGTGTGGGTGTGTGTGTGTGTGTGTGTGTGTGTGTGTGTGCGTGGGGGGGGGGGGGTGCAGTTGAGTTTGTGTAAATGGAAATGTTTCCACCCTGATGGTACTTGTAATAATCTGCTAATTAGTGATTAGTTATCATTTTCTCAGTCTGAGTTTGCTACCTTTTAGTTGTATTTTCTTCAAAATGCATAGAGCACACAGTTAAAGATACATTGTTTCCATATCAACTGACAAATGAAGGCAATGCTAAATCTGCAGTCTTACATGCTCACCGAAAGCTGTGTATTTATAGTGGAAGATCTAGACATTTACAAAAGCATAAGGATGCGCCCATCCTGAGAAATCATGGGCGTTTGTCTGCATTAGGGGAAAACAACATGGGTCTCAGCTAGCAGGCCTTGACTATTAAAAGGGAAAAGGAACATACCCCTTTGTCAACTCTGCTCTGCCCCTGAGACAGCCTTATGCAGCTGCCCTCATGTCTTCTTTTATCTTCTCTTCTCTTCCCTTCTCTTCCCTTCTCTTCCCTTCTCTTCTCTTCTCTTCCCTTCTCTTCTCTTCTCTCCTTTCCTCTCCTCTCCTCTTAGCCTTATGCAGCTGCCCTCATGTCTTCTCTTCTCTTCCCTTCTCTTCCCTTCTCTTCTCTTCTCTTCTCTTCTCTTCTCTTCTCTCCTTTCCTCTCCTCTCCTCTCCTCTTAGCCTTATGCAGCTGCCCTCATGTCTTCTCTTCTCTTCTCTTCTCTTCTCTTCTCTTCTCTTCTCTTCTCTTCTCTTCTCTTCTCCCCTCTCCTCTTCTCTTCTCTTCTGTTTTCTATTGTTGGTTATCTAGCCATCTGTCATTATTTATATCTATTTGCATTTCATACAAGGAAGTTCTAAATGGGTCACAAAAGATTCCTTTTCAACAGAGGCCCAGGGGAAAAAAAACTTCAACACAGAACTAATTATTAAATGATTAAAAGATGTAAAAAACAAGTAATATATCACACAGAAGAAAATATATGATACCTACTAGGAAAACTCAAAGTATTACTTTCATTTTCTGCACCATGAAACACCATGTTGTGAAAGCAGGTGGAGAGCAGTACAATAAAATCACAGTATAGTAGAGCAAGTTATACAACAATGCAGCAAAAAAAAAAAGCCTGAGTAGGAAAATTCATATAGAATTCAAAATATATGGCAATTTCCAAATATCTTCGTAGCCAGCTTGGTATATATATATATATATATATATATATATATATATATATATATATATATATGGAGCCGCTAAAATATTTATGCGAAAGTGCGTTTTATCGAAAACACACTTTCGCGTAAATGGGTATGTTAAGTAAATAATAAATTACTCAACTAAAGAAAAACATGCGGTTTGCATGTTAACTTAGTTGTATATCAATGTTTAGTTTAGCAGAGGTTTGCTGAGATTGTGGTGTAGTGGGGATGAGGGAACATTCCCTTTTCCCCACTGTAGTGCGATCTCGGAGTGAGAATATAAAAGTGGGGGGGGGGGGGGTGCAGGGGGGCTTGCCCCTCTGCATAAAGGTGTTTTAAATTTTATTTTTGTTTTTTTTTTGCTGGGGATTTACACGAAAGTGTGTTTTCATTGAAACGCACTTTCGTGTAAATGCATTCATGGATTTATGTTTCGTTGAAACGTAAATTCGGTTGAATGTAGTAGATCCATATATATATATATATATATATATATATATATATATATATATATATATACACATATGGGTCTACTTCCTATGATCGACAGCTCATATGATAAAAAAACTTTTCAGAGGGACCAAAACACCGAAAGCTCAAAACACTGAAAACACATTTGGTCGAAACTCATAACATTGACGCATGAAATTCAAAGCATTATGCCCTTTCCCCACTGTAGTCCGACCCTGGAGTTAGAATAAATAGATAGGGGGATGTGGGGGGCACAGCCCCCCCATATTGGGGGGTGTGGGGGCAAAGCCCCCCACATACATCAGAAATTTTAAACATACACATGTATATTTATAACAGAAATGACTGTATTCATCTAAATAATGTGGGGAGCTCTGCCCCCACACCCCACAATGTGGGGGGCTGTGCCCCCCATACCCCCTAACTATTTATTCTAACTCCAAGGTCATGCTGCAGTGAGGAAAGGTCATAATGTTTTGAATTTTATGTGTCAATATTATGAGTTTCGATCAAATGAGCTTTCGGTGTTTTGAGCTTTCGGTGTTTTGGTGTCTGTGAAATGGGTGTTGATCATATGAGATTTCGATCATATGAAGTAGACCCATATATATATATATATATATATATATATATATATATATATATATATATATATATACTGGCATTTTGAGACAATGTACCAATTGTCTCATGTTCAAAGACAACCATTTCAAAGTCTTTCGGCTTTTCCCGGTTAGGGGTCGCCACAGCGGAACTCCAGTCCACTAATGACTGGCAGTAGACTTTTCCGGTGCCAAATTGCTAGCCCGATGCCCAACCTTTAAGGAAGGCACACCCATTCACACACGCACCTACCTGCATGTCTTTAAATGTCACTCGACAACAGAGAGGACATGCAGACTCCACACAGAAGGCGCTCCAACCGAGAATCGAACGGGAGAACCTCTTGCTGTGAAGTGACAATGCTAACAGCTGCACAACTGCTGCCTTTTCACAGACAACCATTTTATCTTTTAAAAAGCAAACACAGTATGCAAGAGATGCACACACATAATTTATATCCACAACACATAGTATCCACCAAACATACAGACTAACTTATGATGAGGCACTGAAAAGCAATCTTCCCAAGCCTCAAATACCTCTTAAGCCTATAAATGATAATGCCTGTCATCAGCAACACAAAACACCACACACCTAGTAGAGCCCCAGCAGCAAAGAAACCATGACATTACCCAGGACTTTCATCACAGGAGACCCCACTGTGCGACACACAGATGCCCCATTCACCAGGCTGTTCACGGAGAAGATAATGGATAGTTGCTTCTCTGGAGCCAGGATCCACAAAGTTACGAACTCACTCAAGTCACTACACCTAAGTACCAGTATTATTCTATCATAGTCCATGTGGTTATTAATGACCTGAGACATACTTCTTTGACTATATGAAGAGAGAGACATTGTTGATCTCTGTGAATATGTGTCCCAGACTGGTATGTGCCTTGCATTGAGCAGCATTCTGCCATCAGTAAGAATGATGCCACAGTACAGACAAAAGATGACTGACTTCAATAATTGACTTAGTATCTGGTGTATTTCCAGGGGGGGATTCCATATTTGTCAGCATGGGGGGACATGGTTAACAGACATGTTGCTTTGCAGGATGGTCTGCATCTGTCTCCCCTAGGCTTCTAAATATTGGCTAAAATTTTATACACCCCATTAGAGCCTTTTTGCAATACCAAACTGGCAAACCTATGACATAGCAAATAAAACCCAAAGTAACCTAAAGGTTTTATTGCTCAGTACTAGGAGGCTAAACAAAAAACTCCACACCGTATAAGCTCTCCTCACTCTGGATAATATAGACATCTGTGTTGTTACTGATATGTTGTTTAAATCCACAGAAACTACTCATCAGTGCAAGACTTCACTGTCTTCCACACATTTAGACCATCAGCTGCACAGACAGGGACAAAAGGTCATGGAGTCTCTATCTATATTAGCAGCAAATATAACTCTATTTATCCACATGTAAATCACCATAGACAAAGTCCCATACCACATGTTAGCAAGCTATAGGTCACCCTCTATGACCCTAACATCTCTCTATAGACTGGGAAACATGCACTGCCTCATATTTACAGGCACAATTCCCAGTGGCAGCTGGTGACTTCAAATCAAATGGGGGGCTGCAGGAGACAGCTGAATGGGTGGGGCCAACAAGAAGAGGTGGGGCCAACTAGAAAGGGGTGGAGCTATGCTAAAAACTGCAAAAACTGGGACATTAATTAAATACGCTGCCCTGGGTGCCAAATCGTCATTATGAGAGTCCAATCAAGACAAAATGAAGTGTAGAAGAAAAAAAAATTTTCAATGCATTGGCTACATGATAGCTTACTTAATATCTAGATGGAAACAAAAAGGTTGTGAGGCATGAAAAAATAAATTACTTTTTAAATACATTACTGGAATGCCAGTCAAAATCAAGTGTAAAAAAACAAGCAGCACTCAACTCAAACCACTTCTCCTTGCACTGCAGTTCTAATTATAATTTATATTCAGCTTTATAAAAGTACCAAGTAACATGCTGAAAGTAGCAATCTCTGTGATACCCCCACTTGTAAAAATGTTTCTTATCCAAAAAAGACCTGCTGCCTCACAACAACTATCTACTTGTTTCATGGGGAAAACATGATCATAGTAAAAAATGAACAGCAAACAAGAAACAAGCTCAAGATAAATTGCTTAAAGGATTACTGCACAGGTTATGGACCACACATGATAGATTGGCATTCTGTTTAGTTTATGGGTAAATCCTGCAAAAATGACTGCAAGTCTCCAACAAATGTAATGAGGTTCTGAAAATACTGTAATCCTGTCCTTTATTGCAAATACTGTCATATGCATTTCAATACCTAAGGCTTATACATTATCTAGTTATGTAAATATTCTCTGCATGGCAACAACAAAAAAACTTTCAGTGTTGGTAATTCTTTAACAGTATGCTTATTAAAGCTTACTTGCATCTTACAATCTCAGACAAGCTTACCTGATGGTCATTAAAGCATTGCTACTTAGACACAGACCAACAGGTACTGCAACAACATACATTTTCTGAATAAGAAGCACAAATCAACAGTATAAAAATATGACAGAAAACTAGAACATTCTGCAAATCAAGGACAGATGAAAAGCCACTGTAGTACTTGTGCCTACCTTGGATGGGGGAATACTCTGCACACTTACACTGCATAACTGCTCCTTGCCTTGCTTGGACACATCCAGAGTCACTACATGGGGGAGTAGGGTGCAACAAGTATGTCACAATTTGAAATGTCTCTGGCTGATGGTGATGACCCTGACACATTTGTCATACCTCTCAATCTCAGAGCAAGAAATCTGTACAAAGCCATAAATAGAAGTGGGACAAAGGCCCCAAAATAAGGACAATTTTAAATATTGCTCTTATAAACTTAGAAAGATAATAGAATTGTAAGTCTTGCATTAGTATGAATTTTCTGAAGGGTATGAAATCTGAAACTCAAATGTCTGTCATTATTTTTTAACTTCAATCTTTAATGATTTGCCACTAATTTGCCAGAAAACCACAATTTTATGAAAAACGGACCAAAAATGTGATGCAAAAATGTAAAATAGCTGCACAATACAACTGAGAACCTGTCAAAGAAGGGACACCTTTTTATATTAGTACTGTTAACTTGAGCAGCTGACAAAATAAGAATCTACATGCATTTCTGAAATTAAAAGCAATCTATAACTCTGATCATTACAATTACTTATTAATTGTAAACCCTCCACAATTTCTTCCAAATTTGCCATTTTGCAGAGGGATTATTAGGGGGAGAGCAGCACTTTGAGCCAAAATCAGGGACAGTTGAAAGGTTCGGATATACCCAATTCTATAAAGCGATTTATTTGTACGTACACCTCAACCTCTTAATGCAGGAAATTTGGACAAGGCCAAATATATTGGGAGAATATAACAACAGTACTAAAAAATGCTCATGTATAAACTTAGTTGACAGAATAACAGGTCTTGTTTTAGCATGCATTTTTCTGAAGGGTATAAAGTCTGAAACTCAATGTATGTCATCATTTAGTGACTTCAGTCCTAAATGATTTGCTAGAAAACCACACATTTTATGAGAAACAAACCAAAAATAAGAATCAAAAATCTATCCATTCTGCAAAAATCTGGGCAGTTGAGCGGTATAGTTCAACTGGGGCTGTCTTTTAGTTTGGTCAAACGGGGCCTCCCCCTGCAGTCATTCCAATGTCCCATTATTTGGCTATTATGTCCCATTTACCATAAGCACTGTAATGTGCATACCGGACCGGAGTTCCGCTGTGGCAACCCCTAACCGGGAACAGCTGAAAGACACACACACACACACTGTAATGTGCATGCTGCTTTACTTCTACGATGATTTGGATTTCATTTAAAAGTTTTATTTTACATTTTACAGCACAAACACTAATAGACATCTGCTAAACAAAGATATGCAGTCTCACATTGAAAAATAGACTTAGCATTAAAACTTCTCTGCCCTTGAAGCTCACATTCATTGAAACAGCATTGAAACCCAGATTCAAAGAAAGTACATCTGGCCAATGGCAGATGAAGATTAACTTTGGGCTGTTTTCAAATTATAGGCCCCTTGCACAAGAAACATACATGTGTACTTTGATATGCCTTCCTGATTGTATTAAATTATTTTCCTTGTATAATACAGTACAGTTGTTAGAGGGCATTTTAAATTTATTGTTTTGAATATTTTTCCAGTAAACAATGAAACAAAATGCATGAACCGATAATGACAAAACTGCCCAATTTAGAACATTTGCATCATAAAAGTCTACTCAAACTTCTACAATCCACCAGTATCAGTAAATATACGCAATCTCTGCAGAAGGAAAAGTCATCTAAACAATTCCATGTTAAACAGATCTGTAACTAATGAAGAGGTTGCTGCTAGCAAACAACTTTATATGTCATTGTTTCATCTACAAATAAAGTGCCTGTGGCCCTTGAGGAATAAATTGCCTATGTTACATTAAAAAAAGATAAGCTAGTAATATTGCAATAGGGAATGGATGGTAACTGATAACAGGTTCATAATTACTAGGTATCTCCACCAAAGAGGATATTCTCAGGACTGCATCATCCACCCCCTCTAAAAGTAAAGCATCAGCAATGTATCTACACACTGTGGGAGTAGAACCCATAGCCTTCTGCATCAAAAGCAAGTATACTACCTGTTGTGCTATTAACATTGCAAGTAGACTCAGCATAAGCAGCACTAAACTTCTCTTCCCCTGAAGCTGTCAGCTCCTTGTAAAATCCACTTGACACTCAACTGTATTGCTCAACTTTGCAGCACAAGAAATCTGGAAAAAGCCAAAGCCCAAAAACCAGGGACACATTTAAACATTGCTTGTATAATCTTGGAAAGTTGCTAGAATAAAATGCTGTGTTACCACCACGCATTTTACTGCCAAGTCTTGAATCCTGTGCACTACAGTCAGAGCAACATACCTCTATGCCAAATCAACTGTTTCTTGAAAAATGAGAATACTGAAACTTAAATGGCTGTCATTTAGTGAATTCAGTTCCCACCATAGCTCTCAACCTCTTAGCAGAAAACACAAAGCCAATAATGGGGGAATACAGCCCCCAAACATATTCAGTGAGTTCAGTTTTCACCATAGCTCTCAACCTCTTAGCACAAAAAACTGGACAAAGCTAATAATGGGGGAATACAGCCTCAAAAATAGGGACAAATTTCAAATATTGATCTTATAAACTTAAAAAATTGCTAGAATAAAAGGTTTTGTGTTACCATGTACTTTCTGAAGAATATGAAGTCTGAAATTTAAATCTCTGCCATTATTTAGTGAATTAAATCAAGAAAACCACAGATTTAATGAGGAACAGAACAGAACAAAAATATGAGGCAAAAATTTGAGCAGTTTTCACAAGTGATGATGGGTAGGGAATTCAGGCTCTTGCTACCTGCACCCAAGGTACAAGGTTTGAGCCTGAGTTATTCTCTAACCACTACTGTTGCCTGAGTCTGTCTAGCCACCAGGTATATTTATATGGGACATTTCACATACACACAGACACACATACACACACACACACACACACACACACACACACACACACACACACACACACACACACACACATGAGTACCGTGAACCAAACTTACCTGAGGGCTATCTCTGTTGAAGAAATAAGTCCCAGCTCCATCAAAGATCCCCTGCTTCATAATCCCTGCAATGAGAAAGGAAAACATTCCCGCGAGAACAGGCTGGATATCCTACCTGCAGGTGTTGCAGTCTGGTCCCCTTCCAGTCTATGCAGTTGTAACCGCATAGACTTCTGGGCATTTCTGTAGTCTGCTGTCTTCTGCTAATCAAGACTCCTCTTAAACCAGTCTGGATTCTGCACACATGTGTGTATAGTTCTGGGAATGCTTGCATGCATGCGTGGAGTCTGTTCTAGCAGTCTTTTTTTTTTATTTTCCATTCCAGGAGTCTTTTTTTTTATTTTCTTTATTCTTTTTTTTGCTATTTTTCATTTTCAGCTGGAGGGCTGCAGTCCTGCAGTCCAATAACAGGAGCCACCCCTGAAAATTCCTGGACTTTATTAACACAAATATCCTTGATCAGATAGTGCACACACCCACCAGAGATTTAAGCCTACTGGACCTGGTATTCATCAGTATGGAAGATTGTGGTACCCCACCCCACCTCCCCAACCCAGTATCACATCCTCACTGGTGAGGTTCATAGGTTCATAGGTTCATAGGTTCATACTAAGCTATCTGCCCGAGGGCATTTACAAGCCTAGCTTGGTTGGACCACAAAAGTGTCTCCTTCAAAAAAAATTAACTTGGTAATTTCAGTAAAACCTGTAACAGCTGGGAACTATTCCAAAGCAAATTACACCCTATTAAGTGATACTTTATCAAAATTCAGTGCCCCTTCCAGTCCCAGGTTCACAACAACCTATGTAGACCTGTTCACAGCGATGATGTACAACCATGAAGATAGTTGTATAGAGGCTGCTGTACCTATTAGAACTGAGCCCAAAACAAACTCTAAAAACAAACTACACTGGTGGAATCCGTACCTAACATGGTATATAACAAAAGGAAAAGTCATGGCTAAAATCAGGAAGAGCAACTCCCATAATGATAGGAGCTCTCTAATGAAATGAAACAGGAAACTAAGAGGACTAATTAAGTTCAACAAGGCCAATTACAAGGTCAAGATAGCCTCACAGGCTAAAGACAAGTATAAGGCTTTCTTCAGCTATGTCAGAGCACTCAGATGTAGTCATTAGTGTGCTAAGCTGGTGGTCAGTGGTTGCAGCTTCACTGAGTAAAGTGACATAGTGAATTTGCTGGCTGAAAAATTCAGCTCAGACTTCACGCTAACTCACCCTCTGCCTCCCTCCATGAAATACTTAGTAACATAACCCCCCACCAAACCATTAACAGGGACCAGCTCCTGTTGGTGTTCACTACTGTCAAAAACACAGCCTCAATGGTCCCCAACAATATTCCAGGATGTCTCCTAAATAGCTGGAATCACAATCTATCAGTATCACTTGAGTCACTTTTCACCTATAGCTTCAAAATAGGTTTTGTACCATGAGAATAGAGGGCTGCAACAGCTATCCCACTTCACAAGGGTGGACCATTAAGGGTCCACTATGTAATCCCAAAATACTGAAATTCCGAATTTCAGTATTTTGAAATTACATAGCCAAAAACACAAAATTCCAAAACCCGCAGAAGTGCAAAATTCTAAATCCCGAAGCATGGAGATGCTGAATTTCTGCTTCCACTGGTGTGGTCTGTGGATGGATGAGTGGAAGGTTAGGTAAGTATGCATGTGTAAGTGTGTTGGTTAGGGGCTTTAGTGTGTGTAAGTGTGTTGTGACTGTGATGTGTGTGTGTGTGTGTGAGGGACTGTAAAATGTGTGGGTGTGAGTTTCCTTTGTGTGTCTTTTGTGCAATCTCAGAGTTAGAATATATAAGTAGGGGGTGTGGTGGGTGCAGCCCCCCATATGGGGGATGCAGGGGAGCGTGCCCCCCTGCTTAACTGTAGTTTAGCATTATTTATTTGATTGTGGGGGGGAATTGTGTATATGTGTATGTGTGTGCTGTATATGTAGAGTATGTTCGGGATTTTGAATTTCGTGTTTATGGGGTTTCGGAAATGTGTGTTCTAGTTGGGTTTTCAGCTATGTAATTTCAAAATACTGAAATTCGGGATTTCAGTATTTTGGGATTACATAGTGGACCCACCATTAACCAACAGTGGAAACTACAGACTTATTAGTCTGACTAGTCTAATATGCAAAGAGATAAAACAGATTATCATGAACATGATCAACGAATACATAGGTGACCTTCAGACACTGGACCCCATCCAATTTGGCTTTGTCAAGGAAAGATCTTACCTACTAAACCTGGTGGACTTCTTTGAGAAGTTCACCAATGCAATGGCTGAGGGGAAAAAGGTGCATACTGCCTACCTGGCTAAGGTCTCAATTCAGATATAGTTCACAAATTCACTGAAATGAATCTAACCCCCTATGTAATTCACTGGATTGTCAGTTGGCTCATAGACAGGGCCCAGGAAGTATGGACTGGTGATACACATCCACTAAGAGACCTGACACCAGTGGGGTACTTCAAGGCTCTGTGCTGGCATTGCTCCTACTGGGCATCTACTTCTCAGAGGTAAATGCTAATGTTATGGGCCTTTGGCTGAGCAGATAACCGCAAACTGGGAGCGATCATAGATTCCCCATATGAAACAAACATCTTACAAGAGGATCTAACTCATACAAATGACCTGTGTCAAAGTTATGGATTAAAACTCAATATTAAGGAAGCCGCAGTGGTTTAGCAGTAGCATTGTCACCTCACAGCAAGAGGTTCTCTCATTCGATTCTTGGCTGGAGCGCCTTCTGTGTGGAGTCTGAATGTCCTCCCCGCGGTCGAGTGGCATTCGAAAGACATGCATGAATGGGCGTTCCTTCGTTGAAGGTTGGGCGTCGGGCTGGCACCTTGGCACCTTAAAAATCGACTGACAATCATTAGCAGACTGGAGTTCCTCTGTGACAACCCCTAACTGGGAAAAGCTGAAAGAAAAACAACTAAGAAATGCATTATAGTGCCTTTTGGGAAAACTGTCACCCAAGTTAATTACTCCATCAATAAGACACACCTAAAAACTGACCCAGTAGTCAAGGATCTGGGAACATATGTAGACAGTAATCTGGCCTTTGACCAATGTGTGGCCAAGGTAGTAAAAAAAAATTCTATGCTGCCCAACTCATACTTTATTCAGCCCTTAGTAGATGCATCATAGAATATAGTACCTGACCAATCATATGCAACAGTTGGAATGCTTACAAAAGTTGCTTACAAGCAGAATCCAGGGTATAAATACATTGTCCTATATGGATTGCCTGAAAGCCCTATCCCTATACTCTGTCTCCTACAGGTTACTAAGATGCAATTGGCATACAAGGCATCCTTGGATCCAGCTCTGATGGACCTTTTGCACATCCATAATATGAACAGCTTCAAAACCACTAGATCTAAGAATTTAAACTTTGCTTGTGACATAAATGAGACATGTTGGTGAGACAGATATGTGTTTCAGAGGATCCCCATACTCTGGAGCAGGCTCATCATCCATGTGAAGAAGAGTCCATCCCTAACCCTATTTAAGTATAACCTTGACCAATGGATGGGAAATTGGAAATTCACTCCATGTCTAGCACCCAAGACTCTGCTAGACAGAAGCAAACAGAATGCCCAAACTAACATACCCTCTGCATACGTCTAGAAACTTTCTAACTAACATGTCCCTTCCTAATAAACACCCATGATACATAGAGACACGATTAGGTTGAATTGTATGGCCAAGCGTATGAAGGCCTTGGTGGTAATTAGGCTAGTACATAACTATGGATCTATAAATTTCAGCAGAACAGTGACATAGAGACTGCAATCATTAACACAGTGCATATAAGTAATGTTTACACTAGCTGATGTAAGTGTAGCAATGTTATGCACAAATATTTACAATATACAGAATAAATTTAGAGACTCAACATGAGAAGTGGAAGTGCTTAGATACAGGTTAGTGAGGAGTAGCAAGATAGTTGATAGAATCGTTAATTTTACTCTGGTGATAAGAAACAGAGGCAGGGGTTAAGCAAGTGAACATTAGCGTCATTTTGAAGCTTGTGAGTTTACCATTTGCCAGACATCTGGAGAGATGGTATTCCAGTATTTAGATGCATATGTGGATTATAATGCATTATCAAAACTGTTGTCATTTTTGAGTGCTTCCAAGGGTTTGGGGGAATTGCATCCATTTTGATTTTTGAGAACTTTGTGGTGGTGTGTTTCACTTCAACAATGATCTGCAAATTTAGTGATTGTGTAATAACATTGCTCCAGTTTATTCAGCAGGATAGTATGAATTTTAGTTAGGATTAGTGAAGCATATAGGAGACTTGACATGAGATAAGCCATTACAGTGGACTTCCAGGCATGCTTTGTAAGATATTTGGATAATCTGTATAGTAGGCCTAATTTGTCAGATGTCCTTTTGTACTTCTTTTTTTGGCTTTTTCCCAGTTAGGGGTCGCCACAGCGGATCACCTGCCTGCTCATGACTGGCAGTGGAGTTTTACGCTGTTGAGTTGCCAGCCCGGCGCCCAACCTTCCACTGAAGACACACACATATATCTAGGGCCAAGTTACAGTAGCCAATCCACATACAGCATGTCTTTGGGATGTGGGAGGAAACCAGAGCACCCGGAAACACACGCGACAACAGGGAGGACATGCAGACTCCACACAGAAGGCACCCCAGCCAAGGATTGAACTGAAGAACCTCTTGCTGTGAGGTGGCAACACTAACCGCTGCACCACTGCAGCCACCCAGGTGTCCTTTTGTACTGCCTTTCATAAATGGATGTTACATTTGAGGTTCTCACCAATGACCAGACTAAATAGATTGGTGCAGGAGATGACCTCTACACTGATGTTATATAAGAATGAGACTATCGAGTTTTTCTTCATGACTAAGTATGATTTGGGGTGAAGAGCATTAGCGTACCTTTGTTTGGGTTGAAGAGTAGATACAACATGTAAATGTTCCAACATATCCTTGTTTGGTCCATCTCTGGGTTATTTGCATGCAAAATATAATGGGTAAAAACTGCCATGGGACTGTAAGGCTAGACTTCTTTCTTAAAGTCCTCTTAGATCAGTAGCTTCCTAGTAAGTACCTATAAACCTATGAGACTGTTCCAGCCAACAGCTGATGGAGTAGAAAGACTATTGTAAAATTCCAGAAGCTCAGACATAGTGGAGAAAAGCATATGACTGAGCAGATGGTTATCCACATAGTGAATAAGAGTGGCTTGGAAGAGACAGAAGCACACTTGTTTATGATTATGTTGAAGAGTAAATGCCCAGGAAATGAATCTTAGAAAAATCCAATGGATGCTGGTAGATAGGTGGATGACGATGATTTGACAGACTGTATCTGATCAGACCAATTCAAGGTGTTTGTGGAGACTTCTAGGTCTGCAAGGATTTTTATTAACTTTGGATGTGATACCATGTTGAGCACCTTAGAAAGATCTAGAAATATGGATGAGACTAGCTTACCTTCATTTTGCTTTTGGCTGATAATGTTAAGAAAAGACAGTAGCGCCACTGCTGTGTTGTAGCTAGGGCAGAAACCAAACTAGGCGAGTGTAAGCATTGTAGGAGTCAGGTCTAAAAAGATCTTTCTAGAATTTTAGATTATGCTGGAAGAATGGCAGTTGGTTTTATGTCGGATAGTTAGTGGATTTACCACTTTTAGGCATTGGGACAATGCATGTTTTTTTTTTTCAGAATTTAGGGGCATAGAATTTGGAAATGATCCTATTTATGAGAATTGATACTGAATATGCCAAAGCATATGTGGCAAGCTTTAGGTATTCAGCAGGAAGGTTGTTTGCTGCTAGGATTGCAGGTTTTATTTTACTGAGTAGCTTCTGTGTAGCTTTTTGCAGACACTGGTAGGAATGTGAAAAGTAGACGACTTGCTGGCCTGAAGTAATGTTTTGCACAAGGAGTTAATTGTAACTTTTAATCCCTGTGTTTAGCTGTGCTCCTTCAGTTTCCTCTGTCATTATATATTCCAGTGCCTCATCATCTTCTCTGTGGAGAAACAAGTCCTAATACTAGTCTTACGTTTTACTCTTTCAGTCGTCACCTGTACCATCCCCCCGATTTTTCTCCAATGTCAGTACTGAATCTCTTATATGCCCGGTGATGATGTACACATTTACATCATATCTTTTCTTCATCTGTATCTGTTGCACACTCTGAACCAGCCCAATGTCCGTTTTGTAATATGTCCTCAAAAAATGAATATGGTATTCTAGATGAGGTAATGGCACCTCCATCTGTAACAGTCGCACTACAAGAAACTCCCACAAACAATTATCACGTTAAGGCATAATTTGTCACAGACTGGAATGGTGTAAGAATGAACCCAGTCCTGTTGGGAAAATATCAACAGGATAAATAAACTTGGATGAAAAAGTTCAGCTTTGACACAGACTACAGCTGCAGCATTTAAACTGCCAGCCACGATGCCAGTGCCTGTTTTCAGCTGTGATGCCAATATCTGGATATAAAGGTGCATTTAGGTAACTGGCTGTTTGGTCAGGAAGGAAAGAATACGTTTTCCAGGAACTGCAGTTCTCTTAAAGACAGTGGGAACCTGAGACCAGTGACAGTATGTCTCTTAGCAGAGGTCAAAGTTCAAGTATTAGACAAATTCATGAGATTTTGTGTACATGTATGTGGAGTGGGGACAGATAATGCCCTGTAGATGCATTAACACCATTGTTTGTTATATCTGCCACCTAGAACTTCATTAAAACGTAACAGCTCCCTTCCAACAATTCTGCACTGGGTTAAAATGGTCCATATGCCCATTACAAACCAATAGGATGTTTAGTAGTTAGTATGGCTTCAGTCTTTGATGTTTGATAAGAGTGCTCTTTTCAGTACAGCAGTGCATATAGAATTCCCTCTGTTAGTACATATTTAAGTATTTTTGAAAATCTTGTTTTTATTAGCCCTGTTGTCCTACTACTATTAAAGCTATATGAGTGCTTTCACTTTACATAGCTTGAGTTTCTGCTTACATAGCATGATATGTTATGGCTTTATATCTCTCAGAACATAGAACACTGTAGTCACTAGGTGTATTGTAATTAATGCTACATTTTTTATTTTTTCCTTTGACTACAATCTCTAGTTTTCCTTGCTTCTTTTTTGATTGCTGGCATTGGATGATCCTATGTGATCAGTGATTCTTCATTTTCTGTAATATGCTGTGGTTCATATTTCCTATGCTTCACAGCTATGTATATCTGGAAGTGTTTGTACAATCCCCAATATAGCAATCTTAGTACATTATTTTGCCTTCCAGTGTACAGGCCCAAAGCCATACATACATCACAATCAGCAACAAGATCTGTCTGCATCTCTCACTTCGTAAACAGGATTTGTAAACCACCTGGAATGTAGTCCACAGTCTTGACTGACCACTATTTTTATTTTAGCTTTTGATTTAAATTCACCTCTTCTTAGCAATTCATGCATAAAATATTGAACAACACGTGTTTTTTTCCAGCCTTTCTCTATACTTACCACTATAATTGTAGACTTTCCAGTTTTCTTTCCCTTTCTTCTTCTGGTCTTGATCTTTATATTCTTTCTTTTCCTTTTAGCACCTGCTGTTGCTACCAGTTTTTTATTTTTTTAGCCATTTCTGGTTAGATTTCCATACCAGATAATTTCCATGAAGCTTCTGTTAGTCTAAGCAAATATGTCAACTCAGAATTATTTTCTTCATGGTTTAGAACTTTCACCATGTTTTGATCTGATGATGCCATCAAATATGTATGCAAATTTATGACGGCAAACCTATACATATAGTCAGTTTCAAGGAGATTCATGCTTCTTTTAGACTAAGGAATATACAATATTGACTTGCACTGTTTTTTACTATTATTTAATAAGCATGAAGCAGTTTTATTGTTTTCCTGTCCCACTGATCTGGGACTCTCTTGGGGTTCATCAACCATGCCAAAGTTGTGCATTAGAACATGAAGAGCAAACTAATTTATAGCATCAGGAAGAACAAACTAATTTATAGCATGACCTTTACTCCTACATGTCAAGGCAGGTTTCAATATTAATTTAGTCTTCTAAAATATTCCTTATTAAGCTTTGTTCGTGTGTGTTAATGTTGTATCATTGAGCCTTCTTCAGTTTCCACATATTTATCCACTTCCTCTTATTCAAGTTATGTCACATTCATCTCCCAGGTTGATATTTTCTTGATGTGCAGGTTTCCTACAAAAATGCTGCTTTCACACATTTATAAAGGCCAAATAACATTTTGTATAATTTGAAAAAGCTTTAACCATCTGTACTTGTGATTTTAGTTACTTGTTTGACAAGATATACAATTTTAAATCATCCACAAAAATAGTTGAGAGATGTCATTTGGGAAGGGTGCTTTCTGGAACTTAGTCTAGCCATTTAGCAGTCTATTTTGTAAACAACTTAACGGATTAAAGACAAGGCAAGACAAGGAAGCAGTGTGGACAAAGAATCACCACAAAATATCCCTTTTTGGCTTTTTATCCTTGGAAAGTTATCTGTCCTTAATCATGACCCAGTTTGTTTCATAATGATTACTATGTAATTTATCAGTATAGGTGTATTTTATACATCCGTAAGCATTCTGTAATCCATTAATGTAGAATACTATCACTTTTTTTTTTTACTTTATCCATGTATTAATTAAGTTCTGACCCTTTTTACAGCTCTCTATTATGGCTTTTTAGTAATATAGGATCATTTCTTCCATACAATTTTCTTTTATCATCTTTCTGTTCAAACACCATGATTGAACTTTTATCTAAATAAATGTAAACTCTCTCTGTCGGCATCAATTCTAGCATATAATTTATATGACATCGGAATGCAATTTATTAGTCTACAGATATTTGGATGGCATGCAGGCTTGCTTTTAAGGAGGAATTTAGTTTTTGCTGTTGATAACCTTGTTGGTGCCAGATTGGAATATGCATTATAAGCAATTTTGCAGTATCTAAATCATTGTGCAAAGATGTTACTACTTTCATCCAGCAGTTGGATATAACATCTGGACCTAGGATTTTCCAGTTAGGATGCTTTCTTGCTATTTCTTTCCATTGTATATCTTCTATCCCAAGGATATTGCCAATTTCCTGGAAGATTGATTCAGTGCCAACTTCACCCCCCTCTCATCCCCTAAAGGGCCCATCTCAATACCGAAAGATTGCCAAATTCCAGTAATAATGGCCACACAGGCAAAAACCGCACTCTCCAAAGCTAAGAATACAGCATCCATGGGACCAGATGACATCCCGGGCTGTGTACTACATGAACTACAAAATGAACTGGCACCTCACCTAAATGTCATGTTTAATCATAGCCTCACCTCAGGTTTCATGCCCACTGAGTGGTGCACAGCTACAGTTATCCCACTCCACAAGGGGGATCCACCTTGGATCCTGGGAACTACTGCCCCATCAGTCTGACGAGCCTGATCTGCAAGGCCATGGAATGTATTATCATGGAACTTATAAACAAAGACATTGGCAACCTTCAAACACTGGACCCAACTGAGTTTAGGTTCGAGAAGGGCCGAACTTGTCTCCAGAACCTGACTGACTTCTTCTAATCAGTCTCCAGAGCTGTGGACGAGGGTAAGGTGGTCCACACAGCCTATCTGGACCTCGCCAATGCCTTTGACACCTTCTCCCACTCTGGAATCATAGATAAACTTACTAAGCTGGGCATTAATCCCTACGTCACTTGATGGGTTGCCAACTGGCTTACAGACAGAACACACACTGTAAAAGTAGCCGACTCCAAATCCAGCTCCAGACAAGTGACAAGTGGAGTACCTGCTCTTGTTTGGCATCTACTTCTCTGAAGTACAGGCTAACACTAAGGGACTCTGGCTAACAAAGTTCGCAGATGACTGCAAACTGGGAGCCATTATTGAATCCCCAAATGATGTGGATATTCTACAAAAGGACCTTACAGAAATAGATGCTTGGTGCCACAGCCATGGGCTCAAGCTCAATGCTAAGAAATGTATAGTTATCCCCTTTGGGATAAAACATGTACCCATGAATTACCACACAGGCGGCAGTACACTAAGCACCAAAAGTGTGATAAGAGACTTAGGGACACAGGTGGACAGTGGTCTCACCTTCGATAACCACATCACCACAACAGTCAGGAAATCCTTCTATGTGGCACACCTCATCACTAAGGGCTTTTAATCCAGAAAAAAGGAGGTCATTGTCCCACTGTACTCATCCATCTTTAGACCCATTCTAGAATACAATGCCCCATTTGGTATGTACCTCTAAAGACATCTGCAGCAACTGAAACGGCCTGCAGAAATACCTCACTAAAAGAATCACAGGCCTAAAGCAGATGCCCTACACTGACCATCTAAAAAAACTCCAGCTATACTCTGTCACATATCGTCAACTCAGAGGCAATCTCTGCTTAACATACAAGGCCATGTCAAACCCAGAGCTGTTGGACATGCTACACTTAAAGAAATTCCAATCCCTCAGAGCCACACAAGCCAGGGATATAAACCTTGTCATCACAATGAACAAAACATGCTGGATGGATAGGTTCCTGACCCAGGGTCTCCCCAGACTCTGGAATAGACTGCCCATACATGTCAAGCAGACCGCCTCTTTGGCCCTCTTCAAAAGGAACCTTGATGATTGGATGGGAGATAGGAAATTCACCCCAGGGATTATGTCAGTCACCCTGCTAGACAGGAGTCCAGGGAAGTAAATACTGTGGGAAGAACTAGCCAGGGAATTGTTATGGCTAGGCTTGTATAGGCCCTAGGGTCAATAGCCTAGTACCAATCTATGAGCCTACGAACCTATGTGTTAGCACTTCTTGCTGATTCTTTTACCTGTTTTATCTATTCAACATCTTATTCATTCTAATTTTCAATGGGATCTTCACTGATACTATACCCAACGGTTTTGGGGATATTTATTGTTTACTACTTTTCTTACAATACTGCCATGATTACACAGTTTTTTTTTATTAGCATTCTTTTGTGAGTCATTATAACCTAATATGGAATTCAAGAAATGCATCAGCATATGCTGGTCCCTTAAAGATGATGTCATTCTACTTAGCATTAGCTAAGACTGTGTATGATCATGTGACTAATACTGAATTTTTGACCATCACATCTGACTGAATTTTTGCTTTGATCCTGTTGGTCTGCAGAAACCCAGTTATAGCCACAAACACAATTATTGTAGCTGCTATTCAGAACAACTGGGAAGGTCTTTTGGCATGTTTACCACCTCAGGAATAAATACTATATTGCTAACATTTCCTTAGTCTTCAGCTGAGGTATGATCTGTTATAGTAACTGCTATCTCATTAGCTATACCCTATATGATGTTTAATGGGAAACAGCGTGGCAGCCACCTTATACTATTTAAGGGAAAAATTCAAATTCGATTGTTTTAATATATTTTGAGAGTCATTTCATGTTTTCATCTGCAAGTGTCTCAGCAGATGTTTATAGTTTAGCATATCAGTGTTTCAGTCATACACTATTTCATGCCTTGTAAGATTGGGTCTATATTATCTAATCAAAAAGTGAATTTCTCGAACTGCATCTACATCGAAAATGCAGTTCAGCGAATTCGCTCTTGTGAGGGACTGCTCCCCCCACACCCCCGTTAATTATATATACCAACTCAAAGATCGCACTACAGTGAGGAAAGGGCAAATTTTCCGATCTTCACTGTACCACGATCTCACTATTGTCATTTCGCTGAACTGCATTTCCAATGTAAATGCAGTTTGCAGAATTCACTTTTCGATTAGATAATATAGACCCGTAAGATTGACGTCATACTTTTTTCTAAAATTCTCAATGACATTCTAGCCATCAGTTAGCACAGCCACATCATTGAGTTTATCTGACAGTCTATCTTAAGCCCCAGAGCAAGGAATATCTTGGACTGGGAGGCAGGAAACCCAGGACTGTTTTCACTTTGTGGGACTACTGAAAACCCTCTTGTGGTGTCATCTTTTGAAGTCATTCATTATTAACCATTAATAATAATAATAGTAGCAGTAGTAGTAACAATAATAATTCATAGTGAATTAATTATGAATTACCTTTTGAACTCAGTCATTATGATTACATCTTATCCAAAATGTTCTGCTAAGCATAATTCCATTTTTCCAGCTATGCTTTGAAATTGTAAATTGCTTCTTGAACTAAATGTTTTAACATATTTTTGCATCTGTAAATACGTGTGTGTGTGTGTGTGTGTGTGTGTGTGTGTGTGTGTGTGTGTGTGTGTGTGTGTGTGTGTGTATATATATATATATATATATATATATATATATATATATATATTCTTTTTAGCATATCTTTGTATCTGTATATATGTTTTGTTCATTTCTTATGTGATCCTATTCACCTGAGCTGTGCCTGCAAATGCCCTACTGAGATCACTGTATTACCCCTGTAAACAAATATAAAATAAATATCCAAACTCTTTGCTTTACAGCTTAACCTCCAGCCCCCATTCCTGCCTGAAGAAATGTCTTTTCTCACAGTGCCAGGCCCCTGATGTGTGTGTACATTCTTGCTTTTGCGTGTAACCTCTGGCTACAGAACACGCTACTTAGTGACAATCCTTGGCATGTAGCCTCTGCTGGGTGTCAGTTTTACAGCAGGTCAGGCTGCTCCCCTCCACCCCGATGGATGAGCCAACATTGGCTAGTCTCTCCCATCTGCACTGGCCATCTCCTTCAATATCTAGGTCACCTGTCAGTGCCAGGCTATCTGGGTCTCAGTTAGGGCTTTGTTTTTCTGTTCTACTGTGCTGGCCAAATAGATGTGGATGCAGACCTTTCAGCTGTATCTGATTTTCCAGAACACCCCTGATTTTGGCTTATATTTTTGCCTTGTCCCTCATATATTTTTTGATTTTCTGGTAAATTTCTAAGTGATAAAATCAGTGAATAATGCCAGATGTTAGACTTTCATTATTATTACTGTTCGGAAAATGCCTGCTGATACAAAACCTGTTGTTCACTTAGACTTTTTAATTGAATTAGAGTAATATTTAAAATTTTCTCTTATTTGGATGGCACAGTGGTGCAGTGGTTTGCATTGTCGCCTCACAGCAAGAGGTTCTCCAGTTTGATTCTTGGCTGGAGTGCCTTCTGTGTGGAGTCTGCATGTCCTCCCTGCATTCATGTGGGTTTCCTCTAGGTGCTCCAGTTTTCTCCCACATTACAAAGGCATGCATCTGGAGTGTTTCTCCCCGGATCTCTGCTGAAAATTGGCTCATTCCATGTTGGACTTTCCCAGTAAACAAACATTAAATAAAAAAATTGTGGCCTGTTTCCCCTCATTATTTTAGACTTTGTCCAGAATTCTTGAAAAAGGTAGGGTTGCCATCTTTTCAAATTCTTAAAGTAGGACATTTTTTGTAGAAACATGATATTTTACAGGGTAAACCATACCCATGGCCTGTGCAAAGGACATAATTTCACTTTGTTGCTAAAGTAAAAGTTTGTTCTTGTAGTATTTGAGCTGCTTATGCTGTTTTATGTAACATTTAGGTGCTAAAGATAACACAATAACTGTTTAATGTAACAACTAAAAACTAAGGAAATATTTTTTGTTCTAAAATCTCAGACCGTTTGCCATTTTTTAGTTTTTACCACAGGACACAGCTGCCTAAAAAGGGACAGTCCTGTGCAAAGATGGACAGCTGTTAACCCTACAAAAAAGAAATTGAGAGGTTTGTGTGGATGTGATACTTCACAGGAAGAACAACACAGAATTGTCCCTTGTCAGTGGTGAGAGACAGCTCACAATGATCAAAAAGGATGTTGTATATGACTAATAAGACAATGCCTGTTGTATAAATCAATTACCAGTACCTTTTAACTTCAATTAATAAATTCAGTGGAACTCATTCAAGTATGCTTTTCAGCTGTATATATTATTGAGAGGTGCACATTTCTGTAACTGAAAAAATGTCAGCACAAAACTCAGTATATATCAGCAACAAAACTACAGCAACACTAAGATAAAACTTAAGTGTTTTAATACATATAGAACAATTCAATAAGCCAGACCGGTTTCAGCCTAACATGGCTTTCCTTCCACTGAGGAAAGCCATGTTAGGCTGAAACCGGTCTGGTCTGATAGTTTGTTTTGCCTTGCACTTGGATCCTACTTGCAGGGCTTTTCTCTTTTTCCAGTGAGGTGCACATTTCTACAACATATTGACAAATTTGATAATGCAGTAATCAGAAATAATAAAGGTGCATTTCATTTGTATTACAGCAAATATGTAACAGTTACTGTATCAGGGCAGATTTTTGTTACCAGACTAAGTTTGTAAGTTAATGTGAATAATTTCTAAGTATCTCCTTCTGGTTTATCTGCTACTTTGCATTGTAAATATTTGCCTTTTTTTATTCTGCTTTCATTATGAAAATTTGTGTTGAAATGCTTTGTTCCAATTTGATCAGTAGACAGCTGTTTTTCATAGATTCTGTCCTCATAAACCAATGTCATGTCTTGAATGTTTTATTCACCTAAAACTTACTAAAAGCGCTAGATCATTTGGCCTTCTCCTAGAATCTAAGACTTTTATTTATTGGCAGGCTTAAGCCCACTGGGCACAGCTGCCCTTTTTCAGATGTGACCCAAGATCACCATCTGGTTAATAACTTTGTCAGGGTCACAGAGTTTACATGTAGGCAGTGAGGGAATCAAACGCAGGACTACAGGATGACATTTTCTGGCAGCGGGTTGCCTTAATTCTCTAATTTAAACTGCCTATGTACATTCAGTTTTACAGTTTTGACACTGGGCAGGTCCTGACATAGGTTAATCTGTATTGTTGGACAAAACAGCAAGACTCACACACTTTTTTTTTTCAATAATCATCTTCATATTTTCTCAGTTTTTTGTCCTTTTTACAACCCAATTGCTGTCACATAAAGGAGGACAATTATTTATTTATTTATTTATTTATTATTTATTTACATTTGTTGACCGGGAGTTTCTGACTGGACTTAGGTCCATTTTCAGCGGAGGCCCGAGGAGAAAAGCTCCACAGTTAAAATATACAGACAGTAGTTACATTGGACTTGCATAGCAATTAACAATTTGATCAACATAGCAATTAACAATTACAAACATAGTTACAGATGAAGAACATAGTACATCAGTAGACAACTAGAATCTTTATCATCTGCGAAGTGCATAACAGACATTAACAATTGTTACAATAAGAAGTTCCTGCTGTATGATAAGTAGCTAGGCTTATGAGCATCCGAGCTTGCTATAATCAAGGTAGTTAGTGGGGTGGAAAGAAAGGTAGTGGGTGGATGGGGTGGGTGATATTAGAGGGGGAGTTGCAAGGGCATAGCCAGCATGTTTTTAGGTGCGCTTTTAGTAAAGTTTTGAAGTGGGTGCATGATGGTATGGAGGTAATTGTGGGTGGGAGGGAGTTCTATAATTTGGCTATGGCACAAGAGAATAGTGCTTCTCCAGCAGAGTTATTGGCTTTAGTGACCTGTAAGTGATTTTTGTTGCTGGATCTTAGTGGTCTGGTGGCACGATAGGGTTGGAGTAGATTCTGGAGGGATGGGACATTTAGTGGATGGTTTACTAGTTGTGGGTGAGTGAGAGTTGATACCATTGAAGGAGGTGAGAGAGTTCAAGCCAGCCCAGTTCAGCAAGTGAGAGACAGTGGTGACTACGGTAGGATGCCCCTGTGGCGAATTTGGTGATTTTGTTGTAGCAGGTCTCTAGCTTGTTTAGATTGCATTGCCTTAGGTTGGTATATATTGGAGAGGCATAAAATAGAGTGGATATAAGGTGGGAATTTGCTACTGAAATCTTTGCTGCTTTGGTGAGAAGTTGCTTATTTCTGTATAATGCTCCTAGTTTTTTGTGGACTTTTTTATGGTCATGGATATTTGAATGTCAAATTTTAGTTTATTGTCTATTTCCACTCCTAGCAATTTGGTGTATTCTGTTGGGTGTACAGTGGTGTTGTCTTTTGCTATGATGTTAAAGTGAGAGTTGCTTTGAGTATGTTTGGTGGGTTGGAAGATGAGTAGTTTAGTTTTGTTTGGGTCGAGTATTAATTGGGCATTGGATAACCAAGTTTCAACAGAGGAAAAGGCTTCCTGTGTGACTTTTTGAAGTTTGGGTAGGGACTGGATTGAGCAGATGATGGTTGAGTCATCTGCATATTGTATGAGTGTGCCATGTTTGGTGGCAGAGGCTAGATTATTGGTGAAAATAGAGAAGAGTAGGGGTCCAAGGATGGATCCTTGGGGAACACCTATAGAGACAGGTAGTTGGGGAGATGTCATTTTGCCATACAATGGATTGTTGGCGGTCAGACAGGTAATTCTGAAACCAGTTGGTGACTGATTGAGAGAAGGACAGGTTATTGAGGACAAGGATAAGTTGTTTGTGTGGGACCATGTCAAATGCTTTAGATAGGTCTAGGAAGGTAGCAAAGGAGAGATAGCCATTGTTTTTATTCTGAAGGATAGTGTTAGTAAAGGAGAGTAAGGCAGTGGTGGTAATTAATAAGCAAAGCACTTACTTTAGTGTGTACAGCTGTATTACCTAGGCTAAATTTAACAGGCAGCTTGGAGGCATATTCACCACAGCATTTCAATTTCCTGGCTGACAGACAGACTAATTGCATTTTTATTTTGTAAATGTTAACACAATTGTCATTGTCATCTCAATATGCAATGTGCATCTACTTTGTTAACACCTCAGGCAGCTTTCAGTCTGCATTTCGTTAGTGACTTCAATATGCAACAGGGAAAGCTTTATGTACAGTAGCAGCAGGAGTAAATATGAAGACATACAAGATGAATGTTCATAATTAACAGAATCAGTGAGTGATTACCAAGTTAAACATTCACTTTTTCATTAATGTTTATTAGAGCTATTAAGCTGATTTTTCACTGCACTGATAGACGTTACAGTTGTTAAACTGAATAAACATCATGTTGCATTATCTGACGCTTCAGTTAACAGAACAAAAGTTAAATGATGTTCTAAGACTATCAGCAGATTCTTACTTGTGTGTTTCTTTATCATTAGCACAATAGAGTTAATCACTGATTTTACCCAGTTCAGATACTTTTCTACTTATTAAAAGGTTTAATTCAGTCTCTGCCTTTGGCATGAGAATGAAGACTGATAGTGCCTTGCAGCTTTTTATCCTCACTCTGCTTAGTTTGTATGGCTTTCATGGACTTTGCTTTCATGAATTTTGCATCACACTATTCAAACTTAATTTTATGCTGCTGACTGTCAAATAATACAAGGCCATCTGCATAAATAATAAAACCTGCATTCTAGGCAATATTTCATCAGATCTGTCATTAGCCGTCCACACCAATTGTCTAAATTTTCATCCCCTAAATAGATTTTGGTGGTATCATTTTAACATTTTTTTTACACCTATACTTTATGCATACTTTCATAGCCATTACAAACCAGAAAATAATGTTGTGAATCAAACTCCCTTTGAAAGAGATTATCTGTCACTATCAATACAGCTGATATAGTTCTGGCGCTAAACTTTCTTATATCACTAAGCTATGTTATTAGGGGTTGGCATTAATAGTTAATGTGTTCACTTCACAGATGCAAGGTACACAGTTTGATTCTCACCTTTGCAGGAAATTAGTTATTGTTAAAATGGCCCCCAAGAGCAGCTAGCTATTGTACTAACCAGTAATTAACTAAGCAGTACTAACCAGTAATTTACTAAGCACTACTGAGCAAAGTAAAAAGCTGCAATTCCCTAAGCTCTACATGTTATTTATAATTTACTTTTGAGAAGCATTCTGGTACTGCCATATAGAAACTCATTAAATGATTCTCATGGAACCATTATTTTTATTTATTTATTTTTTCTTCAGGGGGATTTAAATCTTTCCCATAACTGTCTCACTTCCCCATCTTCTATTAGAGAAATATTTCCTATAGACTACCATTTCATAAACAAACTATTAGTTCAAAGTGTACAGTTTCAGCATATGTTTCAGAATATGTTGCAGTCATATTTGTCAATTTTAATTCCATATATTGTATTTTTATGGCTGCAAGTAAAATTAGTCCTGCCTGCCAACATTATCTGGATAATTGTTAGCTGAGATTTAGGTATCAGCAAACTGTACTACACAGGGCTGTTGCTAGAAATTTACATCTTGTATTCAGACCTAATGTTGTTGCCCCCACCACATACCTATCATTTTAAAAATGTACTCAACCTTCAAAATGCTACCCCAAATACATACTGTATAGGAAAGTGACACGTTATTTCCAGCTGTTGCCATTTATTCCCATAAAAAGCTGTTTTTAGAGGTGTATTCTTTTCATACAAGCATTCTTTGTATACCTGTGTACTTTAAATATTTGGTAGCACAATTCTAAACATTCTGTGCTTTTTGAGTGTTGCAGTTTCAAAGAGATGCTCATAAAAAATGTGCTAGTTTGAGTACGCTGAGTATGCTTAGCCACACCCTTGGTACTTGTTGTGTCTTTCGGCTTTTCCTGGTTAGGGGTTGCCACAGCAGAACTCCGGTCCGCTAATGATCGACAGTAGATTTTTACGTGCCGAGTTGCCAGCCCTGATGCACAACCTTCAACGAAGGTATGCCCATTCACGCGTGTCTCCACACAGAAGACGCTTTAGCTGAGAATCGAACAGGGCAACGTCTTACTGTGAGGCGATAACGTTACCGCAACACCACCACACCCTTGGTACTACAGGCAATAAACATGTGAAGATCCAAAAGATCCAAAGTAATAAAAACGATAAAGACGTGCTCGGCAAAACAGAGTGAGCCGACAGAACTGTGAATAGTCAGAGTCATAAAATCAGTGTAACTGCTTTCATCCCCAGGATTTCATCTGACTGGTTTAAAATATAAACAAAATAACAAGGCACAGGCAGTCAAACAGATTTAAATATCATTCAACTTGCAACCAATGCAATAAAAAGTGCCTTAAAATACTAGTGTTTCAAGTCTTGTTAACACAGCCTTAAAATTAATGTGTTTATATAAACAAGTGGCGATGAAGAATTAAGAAAATGTGCTAGCTATATTCCCTGTAACAGAGTTCATTAATATCCACAGCCCTCACATTTTCCTTGTCTTTGTCCAACATGCAAACAATAAACTACTTAAAGTGAATGCAAACAGTGGCATATTTAAAAAGTGCATTTTATCTTTCGTTTTCGAAATAGAATAATTTTGCTTATATCCAGAGTAAAAGGCATCTAACCACATAGGTGGCATTTTTAGAAGCTTCTTCTTATCAGAAGCAGAAATGGTGGCTGGTTATCTTAGAGTTACTGTAGTTAAGTATGAGAACTGTTTTTTTTTAATAGCACATATTACCCCAGATGTGTACAATAAATGGTATTTTTTTAAACGTGTTCTCTAGGAAAATGATCAAACATCAAGCTCAAGTTTTAGATAGCATAATAAACTGTTACTATCTTCTCTGGTAAAATATTTCTCTCACAAATTTTGGGGGAAAATCAATAATTTCAAAGGGAAAAAAGCAGATGGTGACAATGTATCTATGTTTCTGCAAAAAGCATGGGTATTAGGATGTTGCCGAATTTATGTTTTTTAATGGATGACAATTTGCAGTCTTCACCATGCTGTCTGAGGATTGATAATATACCTGGGCAACAAGGTTATGTTAATATTATCAGTTTTGAAATTGGATTGTACTTTTTTAAGGCATCTCTACAGGTGGCCAAGTTGATGTTTCTCAAATGTCCATTTTCTGAAGCACAAAATTCAGACAAACCAATGCTGATCTCTGTTTTCAATAGGAAATCATTGCCTGTGCAATTTGTAAGTATGTGTATTGGCAATGATTCCCTTTTTGGTGAGATTTCTTCCTTAGATATGTGTGTGTGTGTGTGTGTGTGTGTGTGTGTGTATGTATGTATATATATATATATATATATATATATATATATATATATATATATATATAGATAGATATATGGATTTACTTTCAAATTTCAAAATACCACAATGTCGAAACATTGAGATTTACTTTATTTTATTTTATTTATTTCTTTGACATTTGTTGATCAGGTTAGTCCGAATGAAAGACAGAGAGCCCTTTTTCAGCAGAGGCCCAGGGAGAAAAGCTCCACAGCTGAGTATGACCTATACAATAACAATACTAAGTACAAAATAACAGTGCTAGAAATGTAAAAAGATAATAACAGGTAACTATTGAATCACAGTGAGTAATTACTTTCTGACAACATCTTTCAGTCCATACAACCATGTTAGGTGGTAGGTACATAGGTTACATCAATAGGTCTCAAGAACAATCACTGATTAGATAAGTAGCAATTATTCCGGTTGAGTATTAAACCTGATTTAGATAAGTCTAAGGCAATGTGACGTTGAAGAAGTAGGAATAGGAGAAAGAGAAGGGGAATAAGATGAGAGAGAAAACAGGATAGTAGAGGTAGGTCTTTCAAGGTGGGTGGTTACATTGATAGATCCATATATTGTTCAAATAGGTTTTAATAGTGGTTTTGAATTGATGTCGGTGATTGATGTTATGAATAGCAAGCGGAAGTTTATTCCATGATTGGGCTAGGGACTAGCTGTAAAGGTTTTGTCCTATTTTAGTTTTGGGCTTGTAGATTGAAAGAACATTTTGTTCACAGCTATGAAGGGTCCTTAGTGGGTGTAGGGGGAGACCAGACTAGTAATGCTGGAACAGAAGGAGGGCAGATACAAGATGGAGTGTGCTACTTGAAGTTGGGAGAGAAGTAGATGGTGAGGAAGCTCTAGCCAGTTTAACTTTTTAAGAGCAAGATAGTGATGTGACTGGTAGGAGTGATCTGCAGTGAATTTAGCAATGTTGTTGTAGGTAGAGTCTAGTTTTGTTAGGAGAGCAGTTTGAAAGTTGGTAAGAATTTGTGAGCCATAAAGTAGAATGGGATGAAAGTAGGCATGGGATAGGATGATTTTAGCATTATTAGATAAGAATGTTTTGTTCCTGTAAAGGAGCCCAAGCTTTTGGTGGGTTTTCTTAATGTTGTTAAGGATGTGCTGGTCGAATTTAAGATGGTCATCAATGATGACCCCTAGTAGCTTGGTGTGTGATTCCAAAGTGATAGGTATGTTATTGTAAGATGAGATTGAAAAGGAGAATTTAAGATGATTCATGAATTTGGCAGGAGTTTAGTCTTTGTTGGGTTTAGTATTAGCTGGTTGTTGGAGAGCCAGTTTTTAATAGCTAAGAATGAATTCTGGGTCCTAGTATTTAATTCATTAAGGGTATCTGCTATGGTGATAACTGTAGAGTCATCTGCATATTGGATGAGTGATGACTGTGGGCAGGAATTAGACAATAAATTAGCAAAGATACTAAATGGACCAAGGATAGATCCTTGAGGAACACCCATTTTTAAAGATAAAGCAGGAAAGATTGCAGAAAGCAATTTAACAGATTGAAGTCGATCACTGAGGTAACTAGAGAATCAGGAAATAGTGGAGGTTGATAGGTTAATTTCAGAGAGTTTGTTTAAAAGAAGGGGATGGGGCATAGTGTCAAAAGCCTAAGAGAGATCAAGAAATAAGCAAGATACCAGTTTGCTTTGGTCTCTAACTTGGGATATGGTATTCACAAAAGAAATGAGGGCAGTGCAGGTGTTATGTTTAGGGCGGAAGCCATGTTGACCAGGGGTAACTAGGTTTTTTGTAGGAGGAAGTGAAGGATTTGACTGTGTATGCATTTCTCCAGAATTTTGGAAAGAGGGGATAGGATAGCAACTGGCATGAAGTTGGCAAGTTCAGAGGAGTTACCTCCCTTGTGGATGGGTAACGTGTAGAATTATTTCCAGATTACAGGTACTTTAGCTTCAGTAATGGAACAGTTGAGGAGGATGGAGATGGGAAGGGCAAGTGAGCTGGCAGCTTTTTAGAGAAAGACAGGGGGTAGGCCATCAATGGAGGGGGAGCAAGGTTTAAGCTTTAGTAGTAGGGTTTTGATGTAGTTAGTAGATACAGTTTTTAGAAAAAAAGTTGAGAGAAGGGTTTGTGGGTGCCAGAAGGTTGGTGTTAAGGTAGGGGTTAGTTTGAATAATTAATTTGCTAATGGTGTCAATGAAGCAAGAATTAAAGTTGATAGCAGTTTCTCGAGGGAGCTATTAGGGCTGGGTTGAGGGGAAGAGGGGTTGCCAGGGTGAAGAATATGGTTGATGGCATGCCAGAACTTCTTTGGGTTGGTTAAGTGTGTGGATGTGGGGTTGTTGTAGAAGTTTATTTTGTCTTTATAGGTGGATTTTTTAGTAAGGTTGCAAAGTTTTTTATATTGTTGAAGGTAGGAGGGAAGTTTATTTTTGGTCCAAAGCTTCCAAGCTTTGTCCTGTTTTAGCATTAGGGAGCAAGTGGCCTGTGTTAGCCAAAGAGATATGATTGATTTCACTCTAACAGTTCGTATAAGGGCTAGAGAGTCAGTTTACCAAATAATACTATAATTAGCAAACAGAAACAGTTTACATAACCTTCTATCCCTTTAAATATTCTCAAAACTAACTTAACCAATATGGCGCACATTACGTACAACATTCTAGGAGCTGCAGTAAACTTCTATGGGACTGAATTACCTAAACGCATAAGTAAGTGCTTTTTATTAAAACTCTAAGATGTAACATAGAAAGAAATGTAAAACTAAAACACTGCTGCTGTAGCTATATATCTAACATCCGCATAAATATCCTTGGGAATTCAAAACCTTATTTCAAACATTTTGTCTTGTTTTATGTTTTTACAGGAGGGCTGCACCCCCTGCACTCCCTGCAAGTTAAATATCTCAACTCTGAGATCGCACTAAATTAAGTAAGTGGGAAATTTACAATTCCACACAGCTTCACAATCGATATTATGAACTTCAGTAAAGTAAACCTTGATGTTTTCAAGTATTAGTGTTGTGAACTTTTGAGTTTCTGGACTCCAGATTTTGCAATTCGACATTTTGGTATTTTGAAATTTGAAAGTAGATCCATATATATATATATATATATATATATATATATATATATATATATATATATATGGATTCCTATTACAAGAACGAAAGTTCACAACTTCAAACTTGTAATAGGAAGCCTCACATATGCGAAAGTTCACTTTAACAAAAGTGAACTTCCGCGAAAGTGCACTTCACCAAAAGTAAAGCAGCACAGTGGAGGACATCAAAAAACAAGCTATGTCCTCCACTATGGTGCGATACTCATGGACCTTAGGTTAGGGCACGGGTTAGGGTAACGGAATAGTTAGTAAAGCTATCCCCTTACCCTAACCCATGCCCTAACCCTAAGGTTCGTGACTATCGCAGCATAGTGGAGGACATTGCTATGTCCTTCACTGTGCTGCAGTCATCACGGACCTTAGGGTTAGGGCACAGGTCATGGTAAGGGGATAGCCCTATGGGATCTCCCCTTACCATGACCCGTGCCCTAACCCTAAGGTCCATGAGTACTGCACGGAAGTTCAGTACAACGCCCGTTCGTTGTACTGAACTTTGCGTAAGTGCACTTTTGATTAAGTGCACTTTCGTTGCAGTGTGCATTCCATAGACTTTTTTGAAGTAGTGAACCTTTGATCTAGTGTATGGAATCCATATATATATATTTATATATTTATATTTGAGGGCAAACCCCTTGCAAAAAACAATTGAAATATTACATTTTTGCCCTTCTGCATTTCAAGTATTATTTTTCAGCATTTCTGATTACTGGAGTTTTGCTTCTCAGTGCTTGATAGTTGTTGTTTTTGTTGTTGTAGTATCTTTCGTTTTTTCCCAGTTAGGGGTCGCCACAGCGGAACTCTGGTCCGCTAATGATTGGCAGTAGATTTTTACGTACCAAGTTGCCAGACCTGATGCACAACCTTCAATGAAGGTACGCCCATTCATGCATGTCTCCACACAGAAGATGCTTTAGCTGAGAATCGAACAGAACAACATCTTACTGTGAGGTGACAAAGCTACCGCAGCACCACCACTGCAGTTCTGCTGAGTGCTTGATAGTCAAACCTTATTTTTAGGCTCATCCGTAGTTTACTACATATTATGCATACTTCATTTCACATGTTGTTACACAGCTGTAAACATTTTATTAGTAAGGTGCATGAACACTTACTGAAAACGTTTGTTTTGTAGACATGCACCTTATTATTGAGACTCCTGGAAACCTACGGGCATTTTACATGATGATTTATTTCTGCTTTTGTACATTTGTAATGCTTTAGAATTCATGAAACAATTTATCAGTTATTTTTAAAGTCAATTCATACCAGTTCATATGGAAAGCAACAGGTTCACAAAAGCAGGTTTCTTTTTTCTCATTCTGTTTCGTTCCATCTCTTGAATCTTGGTTCTCCTTATTCTAAATATTGTATTCCTCATTTAGTATGGAATTGCATCATATTGTGAATGATTATATTACAGTTTTAATTTGGTAATATTATTGCTGAGTGATTTGTTTGGTTGCGGCTGAACTGGGGTGAGAGTTTCTTAAGTAGTTGCTAAGTATGTGGTCCAGGTGACCATTGAAGAGCCTTTCCCTGATTTCCCCTGAGTGCATTCTGGTTAAGTAACTTACTCATAGTCACACAGTAGGCAAAACATGGCTGAGGGAATAACCCTGAACTATATGAAGCAGCTTAACAGCTTATAGTCTTACTCTTCTGTGGAAACTGCAAGAGATTTGACAGTTGACTTTCTTTCTTGTTAAAAACTAATTATGAATGGCAGTTGTAAATTGGCAAAATTTCATCTGGATGCTTTTGAATAGGTTAACGATGGTCAAATTGATGTAAGACACTGAGTGTTGCTAGCTGGTTAGCTGAGCTCTATCCGTTTGTATAATGGTCCTGAAGTGGGGTTTCCACAACTGATTTACAGGGGAATGCACACAAGAATGCATTTATTAATTGGAATTATTATAGTACATATTGTTATCCACATTATTAGGTGGATTCTTAAAAGTTTAATATCTTTGGATAGGGTTACCACATGTCCCTCTTTATGCAGGCTCAGAGTATAAAGGATCTGAACAGATAAAATCACTCTATCTGATGCCCTCCCTGCATGAGGAATAAAGATGCCTTGTAGAAATTTCAGGAAGTTTATTCAGTTAAGTAGGTAGATGGATGATTGTTTTTGTTCTTACTTGTATTTGTCTTACAGGTTCCCTTGTATGGCACAGGCTCACACATCTTATTATATGTAAATACCAACGCAAGTTGATAGTATTGATAGAGTTCATCTGTGATGCATAAACCATTGCTGGCATGACCATTACAAGTCAGGTGCACTATATAAACAAAGTGGAAACATTCTATTTTTAATGTGCCCTTTACTCATTGTAGCTTTCTTTGCATGGTACATGTCATATCTTTGCTCTATTTAAGAAATCCTCACATTGAATACATGATGTGAAACTGCCAGTCTCAACTTCAGTCATAGTCTGTAATCATCAGATTGTGATTGCTTCCCTTTCGTTATGTGTGCCCTGACTTCACAGGTGTGCTAAATGTGTTCAACATCATGGAATAGCACAATTGACACACCTCTTACTAGAAAATAGGGACATAAGTGCATATATGTATACCCGTGCAGTGGTGCAACATGTCATTATGAAACTGGCATGCCCTTTTTAAAGTCAAGGACAAATCTTGCCCATGTGTGCATATTTACTATGCCACAACACAGACCATGTCCCTTGTCTAGGAACATAGAAACGCAACTGCCCATATATACATTCATATAATGAGACAACTTGCTGTGGTGTACCAGACACTGATTCATGTAGATCGGCCAAATACACTTCAACTGAAAGTGGATTTGACCGAAAGAATTACTCTGAAACCACTTTTGATGAAACTCAGAGATAATAATTTTTTTAAAGAAGAGCAAGCCCCTCTGCACCCACTCATGTAGGGCAACATCCCCAACACCCCAGAATGTGTGTGTGTGTGTGTGTGTGTGTGTGTGTGTGTGTGTGTGTGTGTGTGTGTGTGTGTGTGTGTGTGCGTGTGTGTGTGTGTCTATATATAGATATATAGATACAGATATGATATAAATATAAATATAGACCTATTTTATATATATATATATATATATATATATATATATATATATATATATATATATATATACACACACACACACACACACACACACACACATATATATACATATATGTATACACATTTCTTTTTCAAAATCCCTAAGACCCCAAGTTAGCGAGTATCGAGGCCCCTCTGCGTCTGTGTCCACGCCATTTCACAGTTACATTCACTGCGATCCTAGCCTTACAATCTGAGTGGCTGTATAACTATATTTTTCAGCTTGCAAGCCACTGGATTTCTCTAAGCAGTGTATGGAAATTTGTTTCTCAGTTGTTCTGTTTTGTACCCTGCTTCTATTTTAATACTAATATACCACTGTAGTGGTACATACAACCGCAAGGGTGCATACTTTCTCCACTACTATTTTGGTTATTAATCCCTCTGCCTGATGCCTAGAAATGATTTTATAATAATAGGAAAGGACTCCAGCTATTGATCAGTTACAGTATAGTGACTAGCCAAGTAAGCACTGAAAGTAACTAAAGAGAAAAAAAAAGTGCTGTAAAAGTTATTTGTACAGCCGCCCTGATGTACTAATCCCTGCACAGCATCTATGGTTTATAATTTAGGAAAGAGTGCAAGATAACCATCTGGCTATACTTAGACTCTTATCCTTAATAATATTAACAGTAACAGTAAAGTCTGAAAAATACCTTCAAGAGACTGTTTTCCATGTCATTTTCTTCTGCTGTGGCTCTGGCCAGGACCCTGGTACCAATGGATCTCATTGTTCCTATCAAATGTACAGCTGGTGAATGTAACCTCCCCCGAAGGTTAGTTTACTAATATGGGTTAGGTGGGAAGACTTCATTTTTCATAATCCCTAAGTCCCCAAGTCAGCGAGTATTGAACCCCTCTGCGTCTGTGTGCATGCCAGGCAAGTATACTACATTTTGTATTTGTAATCCATCTTGAATCAGTGCAATTGTGCAACTCTGGGTATTTTTTAAGAGAAAAAAATAAATAACCTTGTATTAGGTCATTTTTATACTTAACAACGTCCGTGAATGTCACAATGTAATGTGTAATGTGTATTGTAATGTAATGTGTATTTTAATCTAGGCTGTGTTTTTTGGGATATGTATCTGCAATTCAGCTAGCCTTTGTGCTATTTTTCATTATAGTGATGACTCCTCCCTCATCTGCTGAACTCCTTCCTTTCCTGAGCTCCTACATAAAACACAAAAATACTTTAAAGACATAAGAACAATATCTCTCTGACAACCAACTCATTATATTCAGCCCAAACAAAACAAAGCTAATGCTATTCTCAAATAAAAAAACTCATGAGCACCTCTTCCTTTTTATCAGTCACTCCTTTTACAATACCAAAATCAAACCTGTTCATCACACCAAACTGCTAGGCATCACAACTGACAACTCCCTAAAATACAACAAACACTTAGCCCTATCCATAAAAAGTCTGCATCAAACTTTGTTTATTGTACCGAACCAAGCCATTCCTTTACTTATACCACCAATCAGTCTATAGCCACGACACATCTACTCTCCTCCCTTCACAAATCTTAGAAAATCAGACCTGAGGCCTGCTACAATAAAATACCCAGATTCGCAAGTTACCACCTTAACAGATCACACCATTGTTCAGCTCTCCACCAAATAAAGTACATCGAACTACCAAATCTTTTACCTTATAACCAGCTTACTATTGCCCAAACTATTATTCACCTACCAGAGAACTGATCTGCCCTCAAAAACTTAGTTCAACCTTTCTCTAACTGTAGATCCCTGCGATCATCTGACAAACTTCTACTAAAGGTCACTAAAGCCAACAATACTTCCGGTGATTCCCTGCTCTCCAATCAAATATCAAGGACCTGGAACTCCACTCACCAGCACATACTAAACACTGGTAACTCTTCCAAATTTAAAGTGCTCCTTAAGCAACACCTAACCAATAAATGGATCTGCTCCTGCACTTCCCCAGTATGACCATACTTTGCTTTCCCCAGGATGACCATGCTTTGCTTTCCCCAGGATGACCATGCTTTACTTTCTCCAGGATGACCATGCTTTGCTTTCCCCAGGATGACCATATTTTGCTTTCCCCAGAATGACCATGCTTTGCTTTCCCCAGGATGACCATGCTTTACTTTCCCCATGATGACCATGCTTTACTTTCCCCCAGGATGACCATGCTTTGCTTTCCCCAGGATGACCATACTTTACTTTCCCCAGGATGACCATGCTTTGCTTTCTTCAGGATGACCATATTTTGCTTTCCCCAGGATGACCATGCTTTGCTTTCCCCAGGATGACCATGCTTTGCTTTCCCCGGGATGACCATACTTTACTTTCCCCATGATGACCATGATTTGCTTTCCCCCGGATGACCATAATTTGCTTTCCCCAGGATGGCCATGCTTTACTTTCCCCAGGATGACCATGCTTTGCCTTCCCCAGGATGACCATGCTTTACTTTCCCCAGGATGACCAAGCTTTGCTTTCCCCAGGATGACCATATTTTGCTTTCTCTGGGATGACCATGCTTTAATTTCCCCAGGATGACCATGCTTAACTTTCCCCAGGATGACCATGCTTTGCTTTCCCCAGGATGACCATGCTTTACTTTCCCCAGGATGACCATGCTTTGCCTTCCCCAAGATGACCATGCTTTGCTCCCTATAGCACTGACCCTGCCCATTCCCTAGGATGACCATGCTTTGTTTTCCCCAGGATGACCATGCTTTGCTTTCCCCAGGATGACCATGCTTTGCTCCCTATAGCACTGACCCTGCCAATTCCCTAGGATGACCATGCTTTGTTTTCCCCAGGATGACCATGCTTTGTTTTCCCCAGGATCACCATGCCTTACTTACACCAGGATGACCATGCTTTGCCTTCCATAGGATGACCATGCTTTGCTCCCTATAGCACTGACCCTGCCCATTCCCTAGGATGACCATGCTTTGTTTTCCCCAGGATGACCATGCTTTGCCTTCCCCAGGATGATCATGCTTTGCTCCCTATAGCACTGACCCTGCCCATTCCCTAGGATGACCATGCTTTGTTTTCCCCAGGATGACCATGCTTTGCTTTCCCCAGGATGACCATGCTTTGCTCCCTATAGCACTGACCCTGCCCATTCCCTAGGATGACCATGCTTTGTTTTCCCCAGGATGACCATGCTTTGCTTTCCCCAGGATGACCATGCTTTGCTCCCTGTAGCACTGACCCTGCCCATTCCCTAGGATGACCATGCTTTGTTGTCCCCAGGATGACCATGCTTTGCTTTCCCCAGGATGACCATGCTTTGCTCCCTATAGCACTGACCCTGCCCATTCCCTAGGATGACCATGCTTTGTTTTCCCCAGGATGACCATGCTTTGCTTTCCCCAGGATGACCATGCATTGCTCCCTGTAGCACTGACCCTGCCCATTCCCTAGGATGACCATGCTTTGTTTTCCCCAGGATGACCATGCTTTGCTTTCCCCAGGATGACCATGCTTTGCTCCCTATAGCACTGACCCTGCCCATTCCCTAGGATGACCATGCTTTGTTTTCCCCAGGATGACCGTGCTTTACTTTCCCCAGGATGACCATGCTTTGCTCCCTATAGCACTGACCCTGCCCATTCCCTAGGATGACCATGCTTTGTTTTCCCCAGGATGACCATGCTTTGTTTTCCCCAGGATCACCATGCATTACTTACCACAGGATGACCATGCTTTGCCTTCCATAGGATGACCATGCTTTGTTCCCTATAGCACTGACCCTGCCCATTCCCTAGGATGACCATGCCTTACTTTCCCCAGGATGACCATGCTTTACTTTCCCCAGGATGACTGTGCTTTACTTTCCCCAGGATGACTGTGCTTTACTTTCCCCAGGATGACCATGCTTTGCTCCCTGTAGTACTGATCCTGCCCATTCCCTAGGATGACCATGCTTTGCTTTCCCCAGGATGACCATGCTTTGCTCCTTATAGCACTGACCCTGCCCATTCCCTAGGATGACCATGCTTTGTTTTCCCCAGGATGACCATGCTTTGCTTTCCCCAGGATGATCATGCTTTGCTCCCAATAGCACTGACCCTGCCCATTCCCTAGGATGACCATGCTTTGTTTTCCCCAGGATGACCATGCTTTGCTTTCCCCAGGATGACCATGCTTTGCTCCCTATAGCACTGACCCTGCCCATTCCCTAGGATGACCATGCTTTGTTTTCCCCAGGATGACCATGCTTTGCTTTCCCCAGGATGACCATGCTTTGCTCCCTGTAGCACTGACCCTGCCCATTCCCTAGGATGACCATGCTTTGTTTTCCCCAGGATGACCATGCTTTGCCTTCCCCAGGATGACCATGCTTTGCTCCCTATAGCACTGACCCTGCCCATTCCCTAGGATGACCATGCCTTACTTTCCCCAGGATGACCATGCTTTACTTTCCCCAGGATGACCGTGCTTTGCTTTCCCCAGGATGACCATGCTTTGCTCCCTATAGCACTGACCCTGCCCATTCTCTAGGATGACCATGCTTTGTTTTCCCCAGGATGACCATGCTTTGCTTTCCTCAGGATGACCATGCTTTGCTCCCTATAGCACTGCCCGTGCCCATTCCCTAGGATGACCATGCTTTGTTTTCCCCAGGATGACCGTGCTTTACTTTCCCCAGGATGACCATGCTTTGCTCCCTATAGCACTGACCCTGCCCATTCCCTAGGATGACCATGCTTTGTTTTCCCCAGGATGACCATGCTTTGCTTTCCCCAGGATGACCATGCTTTGCTCCCTATAGCACTGACCCTGCCCATTCCCTAGGATGACCATGCTTTGTTTTCCCCAGGATGACCGTGCTCACTTTCCCCAGGATGACCATGCTTTGCTCCCTATAGCACTGACCCTGCCCATTCTTTAGGATGACCATGCTTTGTTTTCCCCAGGATGACCATGCTTTGCTCTCCCCAGGATGACCATGCTTTGCTCCTTATAGCACTGACCCTGCCCATTCCCTAGGATGACCATGCTTTGTTTTCCCCAGGATGACCGTGCTTTACTTTCCCCAGGATGACCATGCTTTGCTCCCTATAGCACTGACCCTGCCCATTCCCTAGGATGACCATGCTTTGTTTTCCCCAGGATGACCATGCTTTGCTTTCCCCTGGACGACCATGCTTTGCTCTCCCCAGGATGACCATGCTTTGCTCCCTATAGCACTGACCCTGCCCATTCCCTAGGATGACCATGCTTTGTTTTCCCCACGATGACCGTGCTTTACTTTCCCCAGGATGACCATGCTTTGCTCCCTATAGCACTGACCCTGCCCATTCCTTAGGATGACCATGCTTTGTTTCCCCAGGATGACCATGCTTTGCTTTCCCCAGGATGATCATGCTTTGCTCCCTATAGCACTGACCCTGCCCATTCCTTAGGATGACCATGCTTTGTTTCCCCAGGATGACCATGCTTTGCTTTCCCCAGGATGACCATGCTTTGCTCCCTATAGCACTGACCCTGCCCATTCCTTAGGATGACCATGCTTTGTTTCCCCAGGATGACCATGCTTTGCTTTCCCCAGGATGACCATGCTTTGCTCCCTATAGCACTGACCCTGCCCATTCCCTAGGATGACCATGCTTTGTTTTCCCCAGGATGACCGTGCTTTACTTTCCCCAGGATGACCGTGCTTTGCTCCCTATAGCACTGACCCTGCCCATTCCCTAGGATGACCATGCTTTGTTTCCCCAGGATGACCATGCTTTGCTTTCCCCAGCATGACCATGCTTTGCTCCCTATAGCACTGACCCTGCCCATTCCTTAGGATGACCATGCTTTGTTTTCCCCAGGATGACCATGCTTTGCTTTCCCCAGGATGACCATGCTTTGCTCCCTATAGCACTGACTCTGCCCATGCTTCTACTTTTTACGCTCACTGTAATCTAGTCATTTTTCTCTCTTTGCTATTTTTCCTATATATATCCACACATAATGCAATTCAATAAAAAAAAATAATATATAGATGAAATATTCTGCTCTATGTACTATCTGCATTGAGACTTCACTCATGCTTTTCAAATTACCATTGTTGTGTCTTATTGTATACCTTCTTTAGCTCACGTTAAATTTACTGGAACTATATATATTTTTCTGTTTTTCTATTTTCATGCTGTATAAAAAGAAGTTATGTTCTTACCATAACGTTCCATGTGGAGTGTTCATCTCGCCTTGGTTATTACACATGGGTTCGTTTATCCTCGGCTCCGTGCGCCGACTGCAAGCTCTGCATCGAGAAGCTCGAGGACATCCAATACCCACAATCCCCCTCTGCCTTTACCTCAGATCTAGTTTGCAAGCAAACCAGACATACAGCACGCACACCTGCTAACTATATACATAAAGTACATATATACAAACATACCAAGAGTATGATAGTAACAGCAATACTGCAACAGCAGAAGGAGAATACTCCAGACCAGGCACCAAATCGAACGTTCTTCCTAAGGGTGGGAAGGGTGGGAGTGTAATAACCAAGGCAGATGAACACTCCACATGGAACGTTATGGTAAGAACATAACTTCTTTATGTGAGAGTGTTCAATCTGCTTTGTTCTTACACATGGGTAGCGCCCCTAGCTCCATGATCCTGAGGAACTCAAGGAGAACGTTCTTGAGCACAGTGGAACCAAAGGTTGCCCTATCCCTAGAAACCCTGTCCACTTTGTAATGAGAAATAAATGTATGTGGTTTAGCCCAAGTAGCAGCCGCACAAATGATGTCTAAAGGTGTTGAGCTGCATGAGCCAAAGATGTAGAAATTGATCTGGTAGAATGTCCTCTGGGTTTTGCTGATAATGTTTGATCAGAATTCTCATAAACAAAAATGATACAATCAGTTAGCCACTTCGAAAGAGTTCGTTTCGTAACTGCAAGACCTTTTCTGCTGTCAGCAAAAGCTATAAATAACTGATCAGATTTCCTGTGATCTTTTGTTCTATCCAAATAAAATCTGAGTTGTCTATGGACGTCCAGTTTGTGCAACATATACTCTAATTTATTAGAGTGGTCTTTAAAGAAGGTGGGTAACTCAATGGACTGGTTAATATTACTAGTAGAACAAACTTTGGGAAGAAAGGATGGATTAGTGCGTAGGGATACTCTGTCAGAATGAAAAATTAAATAGGGATGTTTGACTGAAAGGGCTTGTAGCTCAGACACCCGTCTAGCCGATGTAATAGCCACCAGAAATAATGTTTTCCATGACAAAAATTTCAAGGTGCAACTAGAAGCTGGTTCAAAGGGTGGTAACATCAATTTAGAAAGCAATAAATTTAAATTCCATGGCCATTTTGATGTGGTAGTATGCGTCCTTCAGATCTATTGAGCACATCCAGTCGTTCTTCTGTAAGAATGGAAGGATCGATTGAAGCGTGACCATTCGGAACTTTTCCTTCTTGACAAAGGTGTTGAGATGACTTAGGTCCAGAATTGGCCTCCAGTCCCCTGTTTTCTTTGGAACTAAAAAGAACCTTGAGTAAGTTCCGAATCCTATTTGGTCCGCTGGGACTGGTTGGATGACTCTTTTTCTTAGCAGCTTTGAAATTTCTGCAGCTGCTGGGTCTCGCAGATGGGGTGGTACATCTGGGAGTTTCTTCTTTGGAATAGGGGTGGATAGAAATGGAATTTTGTAACCTCTGGTAACAACGCTTTTTACCCAATTGTCTGAAGAAAGGTTTTGCCAGGCCTGAGGGTATAAAGCTAAGCGACCCCAGACTGCCTCCAGAGCAGGACAGTCGGGCCTCCTCTCAGGAGTGCTGAAAAGGTTTGCCAGGGAGGTTATCCCTGTCACCTTGGTTTTGCGGACCCCCTCTGCCGCCAGGGCGGCGTCTTCCACCTCTGCCCCCCCCCTCTGCCTCTAGAGGGGGCATCACCCTGTGTGTCTGGAAAAGATCTTTGGGGTTTTCGAAACCACATTTTCCCACCATGTTGCCCTTTGGGGTACGGTCTAGAAGGGGTGGAAAAACGGACTCCGACAGCAGACAGAGTCTTTCCCTCCTGTTCACACCGGTAAGGGTCTCCTTTACTTTAGGGCCAAAAGTGTGGCTCCATCAAATGGGGCGTTAGTAAAGGAAGACTTGAAGGCTTCAGAACGAACATAAGCGCATCCAGGATTGCCTACGAAGAGCAATCGCTGAAGCCGCTGCCCTACTCGATCCTTCGCTGCATAGGATATCAGCCTCATGGACGAGTTCACAATGGACGTTAGGGTGTTGAGATGCGCTGTAACTTTCTCTGAGACAGCGGCATCTGTAGCACCCTGCAGGGTATCTCCCAACTCTTTGACTAGATCCCTCTGTAAAAGTGTAAAATGGGTCAAATAGTTCAGGGAACGCAGAGAAAGCCGCAGAACTGAGAATGCGCTGCCCATATCTGTCGAGGGTCCTAGAATGTTTGTGAGGCGGATGGACAGATGAGGAAGACTCGACATCTCCTTTTCGTGGCCGCTGCCACCACCATGGCGCTACCGAACTCCTTTGGTAAGGTAAGCTTTGTCCTGTGGTGCCGTGATGTACTTATTTGGCTTCCTAGGGACAGGTTCCACCGTGTCAGGAGTCCCACGCCTTCGAGCAATCAATTCCATTAATTCATCAAAGGGCGGAGTGACCCAGGAGGAGGAAGGACGGGCACCAAATGCCTTCAGCAAAACTGACTCATCCTCAGAAGAGGGGAGGGCTTGCCAGTCACCTCTCTGTTTAAGGATCTCCAAGATGTCAGGAAAAGAGACATCCTCTGAAGGTGACTTAGGGGACCCTTCTGACTCATCTAAGTCAGTATCAGATGTCAAGGATTCTTGTGGAGAATCCAAGTGTCTCCTCTTACACAGTCTTTTCCTAGGAACTTCTTCGTGGGGAACATCCAAAGAAGCCTCCGAGGAAGAGGGGCACCTCCAGGGGTGGCTGAGACACTGGTGCCCGACGCTTGACGTGGCCGTGGGTGCAGAGGAGGATAACGGTCCTTTGGGAGGAGAAGCTGTACCTGCTGATGTGGTTGTCTGAGTAGACAACACCTTCCTCATGAGGTCGAAGGCCCCGGTCCCGAGTCGAGGTATCTCCCGGTTCAAGAAATGGGAAGAATCCCGAAACAGGAGCAAGGCACCGACCCGAGGACGGAACCGAATCGATCCGTGCGAGGCCCGAGGGAGAGTCGAACCAAACATCGGTCCGACTCGTCCCGGAACCCAGGACAGACCTTCGCCCGAGACTCGTACCGGATCGGATGGAGTCGAGGTAAACGGTGCCGACCGAAAAAGACGGTTCTGGCACCGAGGGCTCCACAATCATCAGGTCAGCCTCTTCTGGCTCAAGACTGAACAGGTCTCAAGGAGGAATAGATGGAGATAGTGGCAGGCCTTCAAGTCTCGACATCAACTGAGAGGAGACCAAATAAGCTTGGACAGGGCCGTATGCCCCATAGGTTTCTGCAGCAGCCGGTCCACGGCGGTGTCGGAAAGGGCTCTCGAAGAACGAGTCGAAGGGATCGAAGACGGAGCCGACCTCAATAGAGTCGGTGGAGGGAGCTCCGTCACCGGTTCCAAGACTCGAGGCTCGAAACTGCCAACAGTTGAATACTCGCCCCAAGTCTGTGGAACCGGTGATCCAACTAAACTCAAGAGCTCGGAGCCGATGTCTTTGGCTCCGACGCCTTCGACCGCCAAGACTTGGATGCCTGGTCTGAAGCATCCAAGGCCTCCTGGAAAGAGGGTTTCAGCAATCCTCTATCCATCAGTTTCCTGCGCCTATCTGTCATGACCCTCCCACTAAAAGAGTGACAAATAGAGCAGTCCTCTTGTAAGTGGAGAGGGCCAAGACAGTAGACACAGGAACTGTGGTTGTCTGTGACCGACATTTTTTGGCCACACTGACAACGCTTGAAGCCAGATTTTAATTTTTCTGACATGACAACAAGAAAAAATGACAGTCCAGTAATTAAAAGTCACTTCAAAAGAGAAAACACAGTCAAATCCGGTATATGTGTCAAATCCTGTAATATAGCACTACACAATATCTAGTCCAAGTTATTTAAGTAGGGGAGGTAGGCCCCGAAAAAAACTCTGTACCCTTTAGTTAAACTAAGTAACTAATCTAAGGAACCGAGATATCAAGTCCACTCACACACCTACTCTAACTATTCATTGACTATAAGAAGAAATATTTTTTTGAAAATTTTAAACAGAAAGAACAATTCTTATCTGAAAAAGCCTCGAGCTAGTCCCCAGCGATGCGTATGCAGCAGCGGCAAACTAGATCTAAGGTAAAGGCAGAGGGGGATTGTGGGTATTGGATGTCCTCGAGCTTCTTCTCGATGCAGAGCTTGCAGTCGGCCGGCACGGAGCCGAGGATCGGCTCCGAACCCATGTGTAAGAACAAAGGCGAGATTGAACACTCTCACATCTATTGTTAGCATAAGGGATCTTGTATAACTGACATTTTTATGTGTTATTTTCTATATGTGATTTTGTAAAAATTATATAATGGAGCTGTTCTCCTCGGGCCAGTTGGATACTCCTGGTAAACAAATGTAAAATAAAATAATAAAATATATATATATATATATATATATATATTCTGAGGTTGCACAGCAGTGGAGAAAATGGAAAGCTCCACTTTTTGCTGAAAGTGGTTTTAGCGCAATTGTTTTGGTCAAATCCAGTTTTCATCAAAGTGGATTCAACTGATCAACAGGCTCCTCTAGAAATATCCATCCCAGGAACGTGAGAAAATAACTACCCACATAAGCAGTCATGTAGTGCTTTAATGGGACTTTATGCTGATAATGCACCACTGCCGGGTACATGTAGACCTAGATACCCTCATATTTGCCTGATGCAAGATAAAACATTTTGTGATATCACTGATATATTCATGGACATAATACAGCAATCATCACATTGACTGCAGTAAGTACAGGTATTAATAACAATATGCATATAGGAATACAGTACAGCATAGCAACACAGTTATGCTACTATGCAAAAAGGAGTGCTACTTACTCTGTTTCCAGCTCCATTGGCTGACCTCATATAACCTTCTATTCTCATCCATGGTCGTCGGATCTGTAACATAAATATAAGGATTATGAGTTTTCACTGTTGCACCTGTCAGATACAACTATCTCGATAATAGTGTGAGTGTATTCACCAGTGTCCCACATTGCGTGTACTTCCCCTCACATACAGCAACTACAGGTGATTAGCCTGGCTCTATGGAATAGAGGTATGAAGCCCCGGCAGCAACCCAGATGACCAGGGTTCAATTAGCTACTCAATCATGGAGGGGGGGCAGACAGGGAAGGAGAAGTTTGAAGGGAAGTGGCCCACTGATTCCCCACCTCCCTGAATGGGAAGAGAAGGTCTGCATGCACTCACAGAACACACAGGCAAGTGAGATTTCCCCGGTGGAGACCAGTGGAACCACTTCCCATGCTTCACATTTGGAGGCAGAGCTATATGCTAGCAATGTCCATTATGGAAGTTAGGGATGACCAACATAGTCAGCCCATTGCATGACTCCCTTCCTCTGCTTAGCTGAATGTGCACAAAATAGGGCCATAAAGTTAAAACCTCTTGAATTACATCTAATAGATGTCTAAATGATGGTCCTTTCTGGAAGGGAAGGGGGAATAAGTGGGTTGATTAGCCAGAAGGAGGTTGATGACTGACAGACAGTAGAAGCAACAATGCAAAAAGTGAAAAAAAAAACGCAGCTGGTTTAAGTTCCCTGTATTTGTAGAACAAATGAAAGACCTTTTGTGGCACTGCTCATTGGTACATGTTATGTCTGTCATGACGCAGGAACAGGTAAATAATTAAATAATCCTAGTAACAAATAAAGTTTAAAATATGACAGATTTGCTGTGCAAAACACAGTGGACATATGCATGCTTTTTCAGCAATATACAACCAATAGAGGTAGTTCACTGTACTTGTAATGTGTTTTACAGCCTCAAATACTGTAGAAGATACATGTTCATGGTGAGGAAAACAACACTGTAAACTGTATTAACAATTACACATCTTGTCCATTTAATGCATAAAGCAGGCTTTGTGCATTTCCACAGCAGAAGGAAACATGAAACACCTTTGACTACATTGTAACAAATACAAAACTCATACACACTGTATTGCATGTACAAGCAATGAAGGTAATCAATGTGCTCACAATGCAAAGCATTATGGTGCAGAAACACAAATGTAAAGAAACTGGTGTACCACCAGTCCACAGGAATGTTCACAAGGCATAGATGGATTGCCTCACAGGTTCATCAGCCAGAAACATGCGGTGATGGCAGCCCTAAATCTTTTAGGGAAGATAATAATATACTACGTAAAACATCCATAAATATGAACATTACATCAAGATACGTTGTGATGTTGGAACTGTACATGCCTATTACTAATGCACATTATCATTAATACAGTATAAAGATACACATTGTTGTCTATTGTCGTCCATTGTAAATGTATGCACTTTACTCCACAGTAAAGTGGTTGGAGTAAGGCAATCTAATCATCTGTCACATTACAATACTGCTTTAACAATGTTTTTCTGGAGAACAGTTCGGAAAATAACTGCTGTTGATGGTTCAGTCTGCACATACGTGCAAGTAAGAGCTCACTTAAACCTATTTTTGTCATATTACACTGCAGTCAGTTGCATTGCTGTGGATACTACTGCTACAATGGCAGATGTAAGCTGACATGGGGGCTGTCTGATACATACATTATTTGTATCTATTATCCATAATACTAAAGTATACAGTATGAGGGATATGTACTGTTACTTCTGTGTGTGGAGGATATGTACTGCTATGTCTGTGTGTGGGGGATATGTACCGCTACATCTGTGTGTGTGGGGGATATGTACTGTTACTTCTGTGTGTGGAGGATATGTACTGCTACGTCTGTGTGTGGGGGATATGTACTGCTACATCTGTGTGTGTGGGGGATATGTACCGCTACATCTGTGTGTGTGGGGGATATGTACTGTTACTCCTGTGTGTGGAGGATATGTACTGCTACGTCAGTGTGTGGGGGATATGTACTGCTACATCTGTGTGTGTGGGGGATATGTACCGCTACGTCTGTGAGGGGGAGATATGTACTGTTACTTCTGTGTGTGGGGGATATGTACCGCTATGTCTGTGTGTGGGGGATATGTACCGCTATGGCTGTGTGTGGGGAATATGTACTGTTACTTCTGTGTGTGGAGGATATGTACCACTACGTCTGTGTGTGGGGGATATGTACCACTATGTCTGTGTGTGGGGGATATGTACTGCTACATCTGTGTGTGGGGGATATGTACGGCTATGTCTGTGTGTGTGGGGGATATATACTGCTAAGTCTGTGTGAGGGGTATGCACTACTACATCTGTGTGTGGGGGATATGTACTGCTACGTCTGTGTGTGGGGAATATGTACTGCTATGTCTGTGTGTGGGGGATATGTACCACTACGTCTGTGTGTATGGGTGAAATGTACTTCTACGTCGGTGTGGGGGGTATGCACTACTACATCTGTGTGGTGGGGATATGTACTGCTACATTTGTGTGTAAGGGGTATGTACCACTATGTCTGTGTGTGGGGGATATGTACTTCTACGTCTGTGTGTGGGGGATATGTACTGCTACGTCTGTGTGGGGGGGATATGTACCACTATGTCTGTGTGAGGCTTAATTAAATATGTAATGTAATGCATGTGCTAATGTGTATTAAAAGGAAAAAAGAATGCCTTTTTTTTTTTTTTTTTTTTTTTTTTTTTTTACAAGAAGAATGTAGTTTTCCCAAATTTCCTGTGCGCTAACAGGGCACTGCTACTGGGGCATATTTGTGACCACAAGAAAAAGAAAAACTGCTGGACACAGATTGTCACTGATGTCATCAGTCTGGCAAGCAGACATGGGAGGACTCCCATGTGCAGAAGAGTAGCCACAGATGAACACAACACAGCAAGGTGAGAAATAGAGAGAGAGGTAAGATCTCCTTTAAAAGACTAGCTGGTAAGACCAACACTGTCCCCTGATGACACTGCATAGCACTGAAGGGGGCAGTGATACTGGACAGGCTCTGCAGATGTTTGATTTTACATTTTGTTGCCAGTGTAGAACACTGATCACCACTGACCATTTGCAAGTACTGCCAAGGTGAAAGAGTTCACAAAGAAGGAAAAAGTGGAGCACAGGGGCAGTGCACCATAACAGAAAGTAACAATATGTTACAAAAACTGTACAGTAGCAATTAATACATGCAGAAACAATTATGAGACAAATGCACATTTTACAATTTTATAATAAAATTTCAGGTTTGCACCGAGATGGGAACACTGTGGGATAATGAGATTCAGGGCAGGGAATGGCGAAGGAGGTGACGTTAAGAGGTGTTAGTGGTTTAGAGAGAGTAAGGGCATTAAATGAGAGGCCCTAACATGAGGTGGCCTGCTGTGTGCTAAGTACAGATTTATTTGGTGTTGAAGACTTTTTAAATTTAACTCTGAAGGTGGAGAAGCACACCATCATGTGTCACTCTGCAGAAGTGTAGTGGTCAGTTCTGTGATACACAGGGGTAAATCCCTTTCTTGTATGGGTTCCAGATTACTTATGATTGATTAATAGACCAGGTACTGGATGAACTGTCAAGGGGAAGAACATGTGTGAAGAGGCAATGCTTGCGTGGATCTCTCAAAGGGAGAGTGGTAGTGGATACATGTCCAAGGTGTGTGCTCTAAGTTAATTTTTTGGCTGGAAACTAGAAAGGACATGGAGCTGAAGGTTGTAAGGGAGAGTAGGGCCTGCTGAGTAGTTACTTCATTAATGAAAGCAAGTGGCACACACTCAGCAAGGCCTGGCGCATGATAAATCCAAGTGAGTTTAACAGATGTGCAGCAGGAAAGCAATCAGGGTTTAAACAGAAAACCCTGACACCTGAAAAAGGGTGAGGTTTCCATTGTATCCACTTGGCCTTCACCCTTAGGAGGAACAAATTGGCTGCAGTGGAAAATGTGTGGGGTAATCGAATAGTTGGGGGCAGTCTGACTGTCATCGGGGATCAGGAGTAAAAAGTAAAGGAAAAAAGGTGAACAAGGCAGAATGTCATCATCTGAACTCATAAGGAGGTATGCGCACTGAAGGTAGGCTTTCAACACATTTTCAGTAGATGATCCCCAGGTTGGTTATCTGTTAAGACAATGATGATCTGTTCATAGGTTCATAGGTAAGTACTAGGCTAGCTACCTGTGCAGGATATTTTAATCATAGCCAATTTCCCATCAAAGGTGATAATCAAACCTTGTACTTTGTGTCTGTGAGGTAAATACCTTAACCACTATATCAACCCTCATCCTGAAAGGACAAGTACAGGCGTTGATGAGTTTGAACTCATGACCCCTGGTTTACTAGAGCACTGCTCTAACCTCTGAATGACAAAGCCAACCCTTGAGCAACAAGGTCATAATCCAAACCTTAGCATTAGCCTGATGCCCCTTTCCTGTATGGGTTCCAGAAATGCAAACAGCACTCAAGGTGTATTCCTTCCAGATGACCAGGGCTTCATAGACTTAAAACATTGTATCTTTGCTTCTTAAGTTTCTCTCCTAAATATACACTTCATTGTTCTGTGTGTCTCTGTCACTGCCATGTCAGTCAGCTCTAAGTGGTTCAGTCTAAAGGTGATCAACACATTCTAATCCTTTTACTACTCTGATGCCTTCATTTCACTTCACCCAGGCGACATGTCACACCAAGTTGTTGTGGCTAAGTGCAGTAGTTTGCATTTGTATACAGTGAATCTCACCTGCAATCTTTTGCCGACTTGGTTAGTCCTTCTCTATTTCCCTCCATCCTCCACTTCTGCACCTGACTTTGTGTTTTCAGTGAGGATGTTGATTCGGTTTTCTATATCTGAGGTAAACATACTGATGAGTACTGGACACTGAATGGATCACTCTGGTATTCCACTAATCATTGTCTTTATTTTTGGAATTGTCACACCCACTACAACCCTCTGTGTCCTGCCACTCAACCAGACTGTAACCCAGGTCCTCACCCTTATCCTCCTCCTCCCAACCCTTCCAGTTTTCCTTTAAGATTCCTAGGTAGAACTGAGTCAGAGACCTTTTAAGTCCAGGTAGACCATTTGTTCTGGTAGTCCGCTGTGATGTTCACCTCTAACTCACTCAGAAAACTGGATCAGAATGACACCATCTTTTGGCTGTCAACCTGTGTCAGCTCCTTCCTCAGAATTATGTCTCCAGGATTTTCCATGTTACTGTTGTAAAGCTTGCAGACATGTAGTTCGGCAGATTTTTTTCTGCTACCCCTTTTATACAAAGGTCATGCCATCTTTCAGTTCTCACTAGCTCATGAACTCTTGAAAGGGATTGATAATGAAACAGTTATTGAAAAATCAGAACAAAGTACTGTAACTTGAATTTCTAAACCTAAAAAACCCCAATCCAAATATTAAATCCACAACTGGAAAATCATATAATACTTATTAAACAACATTTTCAGGGGGCTGACCCCTGTAACATTCAACACTGGGGCTCTGCTCCCACTCCCAATTCCAAAATACGCTACCTTTGTATTCACAAAAACTTGGTGAAAAGAAAAAAAAAACACTTTACTTTTATCTTTACTCCAGGATACCTGACTTCAAAGATAATATTAAACTACATGTTTAACAAAGCAATAGTCAACAGACCAAATGATCAACAATACACGAGTTTACTTAAAGATACACAAAATTTTGAGTGTCATCAAAATCAATAAAATTATAAGGGACAATAACATTATTCCACTATAGAAGATTTCTGAAGTCTGCTTGCACACTAACTCTTAAAACTTTCAAATAAATGCAAGTAAAACCTTCTTAACCACTAAAAATGCTTCTCACTCCATAAAGTGAAGTATGTGGATTATGTACGCCTACTACTATATCCTCTTCTTGTCCTGTATCCTACAACTCAACTGAATATAAATTTCTAACCTTCTACAGCTTCTCTCCTTACTTCCCCATCATTTTCTTCATCCAGTTTTCCTTCTCACCTTATTTCCATTACCCTTCTCTTCCTAGCCACCCTGTTATGTTCCTTTTTCTCCCACCCACATCGCCCATCCCTCCCTCCTCTATAATCTGTTTCACTGTCTCCTTCTACTTTTGTCCCTTACCCCTTCACTAAATTTTATACACACACACACACACACACACAAATATATATATATATATATATATATATATATATATATATATATATATATATATATATATAGGATCCGTACGATTTATCAAATGACCGTTTAACCGAAAGTTAAACAGCCGAGCACACTTTCGCGAAAGTGTGCTAAAAAGAGATACAAAATGTGGGGAAATGGCTGTTGCTGAGATTGTAGCACAGTGGGGATAAGAGAATATTCCCTTTTTCCCACTGTAGTGTGATCTCGGAGTGAGAATATAAAAGTAGGGGGGTGCCCCCCACATGGGAGTGCATGGGGGCTTGCCCCCTGCGTAAAAATGAGTACTGCGCTTTTTTTTTTTTTTTTTTTTTTTTTTTTTAATTTTTTTTTGCACACTTTAGTGAAAGTACTTTTTCAGTGAAAAGTACTTTCGTTAAAGTGTGTTCGGTCGTTTACGTTTCATGAGAAAGTGATTTTGTGCAATAGCCCTAGATCCATATATATATATATATATATATATATATATATATATATATATATATATTTATATATATATATATATATATATATATATATATATATATATATATATATGTATATAAAATATGCATATATATATATATATATATATATATATATATATATATATAAAAAATATGCATATATATATATATATATATATATATATATATATTTATTTATTTTACATTTGTTGACCATGAAAGTCCCACTGAATGCATGTCCATTTTCAGCAGAGGCCCGGGGAAAAAAGCTCCACAGTTAAATTTTAAACAAAATATAATGTTTATACAGAAACATTGAAATTTGCATAGTACCAGACTTAACATTGACTAGTAACATAGTATTGAAGCTTAAGATTTAATATATTTACATAGACTGAACACATCTTTTACAGTTTTAGGTTGAGGCATTACATAATGATGAACGTTGTTAGTAGGGGTTGCATTTTTTGCTTTGTACAGTTGACTTGTGAGCAGGTTGGCCACAGTAGGGCGTATAGCAACAAACAGAGCAAAGATTGGACATAGGAGGGAGTATAGTAGCAGAAGAAGAGGGAGAGATAGGAAATTGGATAACAGGTTAAGTAAGAAAAGCAGGAGGTGTAAGTAGCTTAGGTATAAAGTAAGAGTAGCGGTGTAAAGAGAAAAGTAAAGTTTAGCGGATCGATAACAGAGTGCCCTAGCAGTGACATACGGGTATTGACTAAGAGGTTAGAATCAGAGGTGGAACTGGAAGGAAGCTAGAGAAGTTACATTCTTGTGTTGATGAAGCTGAAGTCAGAGGGGTTGATTTGTGCTGGACTGTGGTACTGTGCCTTTCTCCACTATAGTGCAGTCTTGGAGGGGAGGGGGTACAATGCAGTTTGCCCCCCTGTAAAAATGTAGGCCTTGATCTTGTGTTTTATTTTTCAATCTTCCAGGTTTTCGATGTTCCCAGTTTGATCTTTTAACTTTCATTTTTTGTCAGCTTTCATCCTTTGGTGTGGGGGTGGTGCAGCAAAACTGCTTGAGGTTATGGTGCTTTGTTATTTTTGCTTGTATGTAGTGGTGTTTCTTTATTTTGGTCTTTTGGACATTTGGTCTCGGCAATTTGTATTTCAGTGTACTGAAATTTCGGTAATGTGACTAGGATCCATAGTGTGTGTGTGTATACGTGTGTGTGTGTGTGTGTGTGTGTGTGTGTGTGTGTGTGTGTGTACATGTGTGTGTGTATGTATATATATATATATACAGTGGATGCAAAAAATGTACACATCCCTGTTAAAATGCCAGGTTTTGTGATATAAAAAATTTTACTACATTAAATCATTTCAAAAGTCTTCCCACCTTTAAATTGACCTATAACTTGTAGAATTAAATTGAAAAACAAATCTGTTATGGGAAAAATTATAAAAAATAAAAAACATATAATAAGCTGGTTGAACACTTCCTTAAACTAATACTTTGTTGAAGCACCTTTTGATTTAATTACACAGGGGGCCAGTCTGATGACAAGAATCCCAATTAGTATGTGTAAGTAGCTGGCACTGGAACCAGTGCTGCCAATGTGGTGTTCCACAGCCACCCACACCAATGGAGACGGTACAGGCAGTGACACACAAACCAGCACCTGACAGTGCGGGAGGTGATCAATGGCTTCAAAATCCACAGCATACCTCTCAACTGTCCAGATTTTCACAGAATGTCCAGATTTCTGCATCATATTATTAGTCGCTACAAATAAAATTTTTATTTTTTTGGCAAATTATTAGCAAATCATTGAGGACTGAAGTCAGAAAATAATGAAAGATGTTTGAATTTCAGATTTCATACCCTTCACAAAATTCATGCAAATGCAAAACCTGTTATTCTATCAACACTCATAAGTTTGTAAGAACAATATTTAAAAAGTGATCCTATTTTTGGGCCTTTGTCTCTCCATTACTTATGACTTTGTCCAGACTTCCTGCTCTAAGAAATTGAGAGGTACAGGGACATACTACAGGACCTGATTCAACCGTGGTGCCCATGACCAGAATCAGTGGCTATGTATGGTATTCCCATTCCTGTGGACACAAAGGTATGTGGACAAAGGACAGCACAGTGGTGCAGCAGTAGCATTTTCACCCCACAGCAAGAGGTTCTTCGGTTCGATTTTTGGCTGGAGTGCCTTCTGTGCGGAGTCTACATGTCCTCCCTGCATTTGTGTGTGTTTCCTCCGGGTGCTCCTGTTTCCTCCCATGTTTCAAAGACATGTATCTGGATTGTTTCTCCCTGGGCCTCCACTGAAGATTGGCTTCATTCCAAGTTGAACTTTCCCAGTAAACAAATTTTAAATAAATAAATAAATAAATGTGTGGCACTGACCATTCTTGGCACATATTAGATATATCACCAGTCTCTATTTTATGAATATTTAACCAGTTCCTCAGCATCATGTTATAACATAAAGTGGAACAAAGTTGGCCCCTGAAGACACTAGGGAAGAGAACCATCACCACTCAGGCTTTCTATGACATTGTACTCTTTTCCGAAGTCCTGGCTACCAAGAATTTCACCCATGTTGCTATGAAGGCTGCACCTGGTCCAGAGGGAGAGAGAAAATTAAATAGGAGGGCTATCATTCTGTCAACTGCCAAGTGATCTGTAATGACCAGGGTATTATCTATAACATGTACATGTGCCAGACATGAAATTCACATGATTCACATGTATGGCACATTTTCAAACAACACCAGTAGCTCCTTGGAGGGGACTTCCTATAGGGTGACCTTGCTGATAGATACACACACACATATTAGACAAAATGACCTCAGTATATGAGCAGCATGAATGCCACTTACATGCCACATATAATCAGGGATATAATCAGGGTTACCACCTGTCCCACTTTGTGAGGGACAGTCCCTCTTTGGGCAGTTGTGTCCTGCAAAAAAATTGTAAAAATGGCAAATGTCCTGAGATTATAGGACAAAATAATTTCCTATATTTTATGTAATAGTTGCATAAAACAGTTATTCTGTATCTGAAACACCTAAATGTTATAAGAAACAGAAAAAGCAACTAAAATGCTGCAAGAATAAGCTTTTATTTAGGCTGAGAGGTGACGTTCTGTCCTTTGTACTGGCCATGGGTGTGTTGCTGCCTGCAAAATCTGAAGTTTGAACCAAAAATGTCCCACTTTGGGTATTTGAAAAGGTGGCAACCCTACATATAATGGTATGTTTTGTGCAAGCAATGCCAGATATGCCCTTGAGCCATGGATGATAACTCCCATTTGCAGCCCAAGAACACTGACAGAAACATAATACAATGAAGCTCATGTTGAAAAGAGACCTTGGACTACTGAAGGGTAGATTCCAGTGTCTAGACATATTCAATGGGGCATTACAATATAGCCTGGAAAATATTTGTAGTGTGTGCTGTACTACAAAACATGGTCGTACATTAACAGGCAGATCAGTAACATTGTGTTAGAACATTCCACAACTGATGCAACAGCAAAGCAGGGAGGTGATACAGGGGAAGGCAATGGAGCAGTGGAGCTGCTACCAATGAGCACTGAGTGAATAGTTTGTAACACTGGCAAAGCAGCAATGTCTGGTCCATAACTGGGGGCCATGACATAGACAGCACAGAGTAATACGATGGATACTATGGCACATAAGCTATGAAGTGCAGTGCACTATCTGGCCACAATGGGCACCAAACATCAACTTTCCCCTCACTGGATAAGGGGTAGTCATCATCAAGTGGACAGGTGAAGGAAATAGTGACATCTGACTGCAAGACTACAATGTAGGGTAGGGTCATAAGAAGTGAATGCTGTAGCTACATATTCTATTCTAGAACATTATTGGGTGTCAAGGCTCACATTCTCCAGTGATGGAGCTGGGGAGACACAACATGGCCACTGATGGCATGCAGTGTGTTGACTAACGATGTTATGGCCAGATCTATTCCATGGCAGGATGAAATTCAGCTATAGAACCTTTCTGGGCCACCTTGAGGAGGCATTCCAAGAGTAGTACCCGAGGAACTTCTACAACCATGACCATAGCTGCCAGGCCATGTGTCACCAATTATACCAATGTAATATCTGCAGTGCTGTGTTTTCTGACATCCACCTTATGTCTGGACCTCCCAATGGCCACAAAATTACTGCCATCTGAGCTGGACTGGAGGACAGTCATGACATGTCACATGGATGTACCTGTGGAGGTAACATTTACAACCAATGACTTCAGAAGCACCGTTGATGTCTCATGCTGATACTGCAGTTCACTGTATATTTGGTGCATGTCCTCACTCATGCTATGCACTTAACCACTTTCACAATAGTGAGTATAACAACAGTCTGCATCTGGATCATTAACGTGTGCATCAGATGTTTGACTGTTGCATATATAGCCCGACAGTATTAACATCATGGTGGCATTGGACTCTTCTGCATCTGTAACCTAAAGTACATATGCTCAGAACAGAACCAGTGCCCATATCAGAGGCTTTATCTGGTGGGGTTACAGCAGCTGCTTGTGTCAGACTATCACTTACAGGTTGTATAACAGGTTCTGATGAGGCTATTGACTCAGCACTGACCTCCACAGGGGCTTCTGTATCTGTTCATGATGCACCCCCCCCCCCCGAGTATCACAAACAGTACCACTCTGTCAGCACACCATGCTGCCTGCATGTAAATATCATTGTCAGCCAGAGCAGACCTGTTGATGTCAGCTCTCTGTTAGCCTACTGTACTGAACTGTGCACCACTGGAAACCTTGAATGCATGAAACATATGACACCAATGTGAGCCCGCAGCCTTATGATTGTATTATTCCCCTGTGACATACATGCATACTGAGATGTTTATTAAAGATTGTTATACTGTACTCTTTAATACATACCTTGTTTAGCAGGGTACTAAGTTTACAAGCCAGAGATGCAGATTGCCAACAGCCACTTCTCTATATGCTTTACAGCATCTATGGGGATTCACTACTGAATCTCAAATTTCCGAAACATCAAATTTCATATGATCGAGACCGTATGATCAATGTTTCAGAATGTCGAGATTCCGAAATAAATCCCCCCAAAAAAACATTTTCTCAATGTTTCTGCAGGGGGGCAAGCCCCCCCCCCACTACTTAAATATACCAACTTTGAGATCACACTACAGCGAGGAAAAGGGAAATTTCCTGTTCTGCTCTGTATGCAGATCGCCGTTCAGAATTTCGAAGTTTTAAAACTTCGATCATATGGTCTTGACATATGAATTTTGAGGTTTTAGGATTTTGAGATTCCGAAGGGATCCCCATCTATGGACATATGAGCAGTAGACTAGGCTTGGACCCACATCCAAACTACCACCTGGTATGAGGAACATCCTCATCATGAGTAACACCAAAAACACATCTATCTTCATCAGCTGAATCACTGTCTGTAGTCCACACACCCACCCCCTGCCACCATGGTGGTCCTGTCCACCACAATATCTCTAGCCTTTTCCTTTGCATAGGATAGTAAATCTGTAATCTTCCTTCATACCTATTGTAGAGATTTTGCCTATAAGCAGCATTAACATGCCACACAATACCCTGACAGATCTGGTATTCGCCATGCTTGTCAGCATCATGTTTGGCCAGTAGGCACATTCCATTAATGTGGAAGGCTTGCAGTAGCACATCATTCTTCAAGCTTCATAGGATCATAGAAAGTTACTAGATGATTGGCCGTGAGGCACTTATAAGCCTAGCCAAGAATTTACCCATGTTCCAACAAGTCAGCACCCGATGCCCTGGTCCAGCAGGGAGACAGGTGGAATCTCAGGGGTGTATTTCCTGTTCCCCATCCAGTTATCCAGGTTGTTCTTAAAAAGGGTTAATGAGGTACTCTGCTTGATGTGGAGAGGGAGTCTATTCCACAGAAGGGGGAGTCTCTGGAACATAAATCTGTCCCTCCAACAAGTCCTATTGATGTCACAGACCAGGCTGAGGTCACGTGTGCGGGTTGACTTTTGGATATGCAGCAGTCCCATCAAGGCGGGGTCTGATATTGCTTTGTATGCCAGACACAGATCACCTCTGAGGAGTATGTATGAGACTGATTAGAGTGACATGGCCTTTAGTCTTTCTGGGTAGGGTAGATGTCTGAGGCCCTGGACTCTCCTGGTGAGGAACCTCTGTAGTCTCTCCAGCTGCTGTATGTGCTTTGTGAGGTAGATGCTGAAAGGGGCATTATATTCAATAATGGGAAGAATAAGGGAAGAATACAGGGATGTTATGACCTCCTTGTCCCTGGATGAGATACCCTTACTAATGAGGTGGGCCATGTAGAAAGCTTTCCATACAACAGAGGCAATATGGTGGTCAAAAGTCAGTTTGCTATCAACCAGAGTTCCCAAGTCCCTCACAACTGATTGCGTGCTTAGGACCTCGTTATTAATGTGATAATTTGTGGGGAAATTACTCTCCCCAAAGAGGATGATGATGCATATTTTGGCATTCAGTTTGAAGCCATGTTTCTGGAACCAGTCATTTGCTTGGGTGAAACCCTCTTGGAGGATGCCTACATCACTAGGGGAATTCATGACAGTGCCCACCTTGCAGTCATCTGCAAACTTGGTCAGCCATAGCCATTGGTTTTGACCTGCACTTCAGGAAAGTATATCCCAAACAACAGAGGTCCCAAGACCAATCCCAGGGGTACACTGCTTGTTACAGGTCTGCTGCTTGAGGTGGCTTCCCCTATTTTGATTAGGTGGGCCAGTGAGCCAGTGAGCCAGTGAGCACCATCGTGGTTTGTCAGTTATGTTTTCCTAGGCTGTCAGGTACTGGATCCCCTTGGAATGACACCAGAAACTCAGCCAATTGTTAAAGTCCATCACTTTCTGTTTGTATTGAGGCATCATCCTGACAGTTTTCCATAAACTCTGTAAAGTGGTGTGTACATGGTCCACTATAGTGAGTTCTCATTATTAACCTTTCTTTTGGCTTAATTTCACCCCTCCTTAGGAATGTATGCAGCAAGTATTAACAAGCATGTCATTGTTTCAGCTCCTCTCTGTTCTTGCCACTATAATTTCATTCTTTCTAGCTTTCTTTACTTATAGGTTCATAGGTGTGTACTAGGCTAATGGCCCTGGAGCTTTTACAAGCCTAGCCCATAGGATTACCCTGGCAACGTGCCACCCGATCTTAGTTTCCAGTGCCTCTGTCGAGTAGAGCCACTGGAGTGATCCTAAGGGTGAATTTTCTATATACACTCATCAAGATTTCTCTTGAAGAGGGCCAGTGAGGTGTTCTGTTTGACATGTATGAGAAGGGTCTATATTAGAACACCGAACATTCAGAATTTCGAGTGTTCTAATATCGACCTGTTTTCAGTGAATGCTGAAAATATCGAAGAAACAGAAAACCAAATTTTTTCCTAGGGGAAGAATTTGGTTGTCCATTTCTGTTGCTTCAGTATTTTCAGCACTGTGGTGGAAAGTTCCAGGTCAGGTTCAGGTAAGTGTGCGATTGTGTGGACGTGAGAGTTAGGGTGAGTTAGGTGAGTTAGGGTTAGGACGTGGGTCAGGTAAGTGTGCGATTGTGTGGACGCGAGGGTTAGGGCGGGGTAGGTGAGTTAGGGTTAGGGCGCAGGTGAGGTGACTGTGTGATAGTGATGGACCTTAGGGTTAGGGTTTGGGTTAAGGTAAGTGGATAACTAGTGGTGTATGTATAGTTTAGTGTAGGGTTAGGTGTAAGAGTTTAGGTGTATGGGTGTGGATTGCTGTTTGTTTGGTGTGCTTGTGTTGTGTGTATGTGTTTTGGAACAGCTATTTTTTTCCTTAGGAAAAAAAATCGCTGTTCTGAATGTTCGATGTTTTAAATTTTCGATTGATAGGGATCGATATTAGAATACTCAAAATTTTGAAAGTTCGGTGTTCTAATATAGACCCTCTGGGAAGCCTATGGGTCTACTTTATACGCTCGAAACATGAAAAACCCAAATCCGAATAGCGCAACACATAAAGAGTGAACCGCGAATACATCAAACGAATGAAACCACGAAAGTGGAAATATCAAATTCACATAGTTGGCCCGTCTGCGGTATAGCTCTGTAAGGTAAGTGTGCAATAGTTACGGACCTTAGGGTTAGAGAGGGGTCAAGTGTATGTGTGTGGAATAGTTAGTTTGTTTGGTTATAGCTCCGTAGGGGAAGTGTGCGGTAGTTAAGAACCTTAGGGTTAGGGAGGGGTTAAGGATAGTGCATAGACAGTTGTGTATGTGGGGTTTAGTGTAGGGTTAGCAGTAGGGTTTTGGTGCTTTAATTTAGGGTTAGAAGTAGGGTTTTGGTTAGTGTATGTATGTGTTTTTTTATTGCGTTTGGGTAGGTAGTGTTTTGCGGGTGGTGGGTTGGCCGACTATGACGGTTCAAGGTTTTAAATTTCATGCTTTAGTACATTTGATGTATTCGCGGTTTGCTCTTTATGTGTCATGCTATTTGGATTCGGGTTTTTTGTGTTTCGAGCACATAAAGTAGATCCAAATCCTATTCCATAGCATGCGCAGTCTCTGGGTTATGAACCTGTTCCTCCAGCACGTTCTGTTGATAGTGGTAATGAGGTTGAGGTCTCTGGAGTGTGTGGTGCAGAGGGATTGGGATTTCTTTAGATGTAGCATTTCTAACAGAGCTGGATCAGACATTGCTTTATAAGTCAAGCAGAGATCGCCTCTAAGTAGGCAATATGAGACAAAGAATAGTTGGAGTTTTTTGAGTCTGTCCATATAGGACAAGCATTTAAGGCCTAGGATCCTCTTTGTGAGGTACTTTTGTGGCCTCTCCAGTTGTTACAGGTGTCTAGTGAGGTACATGCTAAATGGGGCATTGTACTCGATGATTGCCCAATGAGGGAAGTGTAGAGGGAGATAATGACCTCTTTCTTCCTGGATGCAAAATCCTTAGTAATGAGATGTGCCACATAGAAGGACTTTCTGACCACAGTGGTAGTGTGGTGTTCAAAAGAGAGGTTGCTATCAACCTGTGTTCCCAGATGTCTATAACACCTTCTGTGTCCAGTGGACTACCATCGATGTGGTAGTTCATGGGAACTGGGTTTTTCCCAAAGAGGATGATGACACATTTTTTGGCATTGAGCTTAAGGACATGGTTCTGACACCAGTTGTTAGTCTCAGTGAGGTCTTTCTGTAGGATGTCAACATCACTTGGGGAGTTAATAATGGCTCCCAACTTGCAATCATCTGCGAACTTTGTCAGCCAGAGTCCCTTCGTGTTGGACAGGACTTCTGAGAAGTAGATACCAAACAGGAGCGGACCCAGGACCAATCCCTGTGGGACTCCACTCGTGACTGGTTGGCAGTCTTTCTTGGAGTCGGCTACTTTCACACTGTGGGTTCTATCTGTGAGCCAGTTTGCAACCCACCTAGTGCTATAGGGGTTGATGCCTAGCTTAGTGAGTTTTTCTATGATTCCTGAGTGGGGAATGGTATCAAAGGTCTTGGCCAGATCAAGGTAGGCTGTATGAACCACCTTGCCTTCATCCACAGCTCTGGTGACTGACTCAAAGAAGTCTTCCAAGTTGAGCAGGCATGATCTACCCTTCACAAAACCAAACTGTGTGGGATCCAGAGTTTGGATATATCCTTGTTTATTAGGTCCATGATGTGTTTCATAGCTTTGCATATCAGGCTTGTCAAGCTAATGGGACGATAGTTCCCAGGGTCTGTAGTCACTCCTCCTTTGTGGAGAGGGATGACTATAGCAGTGCGCCATTTGGTAGGGACAAAGCCTGAGGTGAGGCTGTGATTGAACAGGGCACATGGGTGAGGTGCCAGTTCACTCTGTAGTTCATCTAGAACACAGCCAGGGATATTGTCAGGTCCCACAGAAGCTGTATTCTTGGCCTTGCACAGTGCCATTTTAACCTGTGCAGTAGTGATACTAGGTGCCTGGCAATCTACTGGTACTGTGATTGGTCCTTTGGGGGGGGAGAGAGGGGAAAAGTTGGCACTGAATCTGTCAGCCAGTATATTGGCAATATCTGTTGTCTCAGTATAGGAGGTACCATTGTGCAGTAGCTCAGAGCAAATCTGGGTATTACCGTGGAAGTTCTTTACATAACCATAGAAGGCCTTATGGTTGTCTTTACTATCTGTTGCAATTCTGTTTTCATGGCTAGCTTTAGAGGATTTGATGAGGGATCTCAACTTTTTGTTGAGGCTGATAGGGGAGTTTTTCCAGTCTTGGGACTTCACCTTATTCTGCATCAGTTTCCTCCTTCTGTTGTAGAGTGCATTTATGACAGGGGACCACCAGATTGGTTCTATTGGGTATGGCAAGATCCATGCATTTGTGTACATGCTCGTACAGTGCATTGGTGTATGATTCGGCGTTCATGCAACTATTCTCCATTTGCATGGGTGCCATGAAGTTAACCACCTCTGTTCTTAGGAGCCCAAAGTTAGCTTTGGAGAAGTTTTTCATGGTGGTTATCTTTGCAAGGGGGGATGTGGATTTCCAAGTTGATTAGTTTGTGGTCAGATCTAACCAGGGAGGAGTTGACTATTGGTGTAGAGCAATGGTCGCCCATATTAGTAATGACCAGGTCAAGGATGTTGCTACCTCTAGTGGGGTGTAAGAATGAGCTGGTCCAGGGCCTTGGAATTAATGAATTCCAGGAAACGTTGGGCAAGTGTATTGGTATCCAAGTTAATGGAAGGGTAGTTGAAGTCGCCCAGTATGAGTGTGCTAGGTTGGACCCTAATATTCTCCAGGGTGCTTAGGAACATGAAGTGAGTGTCTTGGGACATGGTTGGGGACCTGTAACAGGCTACGACCTGAATCACTGTCTTACCCAATGTCAGCTGCACCTGAAGTATCTCTGATGCATTATGTTGGGCTACAAGTCTGGAGGTGTGTGCATCCATTATGAATATGGAACACCACCACCTTTCGAGCTTTGGTCCAAGTTCTGGAGCCGAAAGGTGTGGAACGAGTTATAGCCTGGTAGTGCAGGGGTGCGTTCTGTTGCCTTGAACCAGGTCTCTGTTACAGCACAAATGTTGATGTTCTCCATTTTAAGGAGTGCTTTGAGCGAGTGCATTTTGAGATTTAGACTTCTAGCGTTCAGCAGCATGACCCTCAGATTACATTTGTTTGTAGCTGTTATAGTGGTGATTTGGTCTTTGGAACACTGCCTAAAAAAGGCACTATAGGGGTGGCAAGAGCCTTGTCCAGTATCCGGAAGCCCAAGGGTGACAGATGCAGGCCATCTCTGGCAAAGCATCGAGGTTTGTCAATCATGTCATCCCACGCAGACAGATATTGGATTCCCTTAGAATGACACCAGAAACTTAGTCAATTGTTGAAATCAGTCATTTTCTCCTTGTACCGTGGTATCATTCTACTGCGGTGTTGGTGCTGCGGTAGCATTGTCGCCTCACAGTAAGACGTTGTCCTGTTCGATTCTCAGCTAGGGCGTCTTCTGTGTGGAGACATGCATGAATGGGTGTACCTTTGTTGAAGGCTGTGCATCTGGGCCAGCAACTCGGCACATACAAATCTACTGCCAATCATTAGTGGACCGGAGTTCTGCTGTGGCGACCCCTAACCGGGAAAAGCTGAAAGACACAACAACTGTGGTATCATTCTGGATGATGGTAGGATGCTGCTCAGGGCTAGGGTCATACCCGCCTGGGCTACATAATCCAAGAGCTTCTCCATGTCTCTTTTCATGTAGTCCAGGGAGGTACATCTCAGGTCATTCACACCCACATGTACAATGACAGAGTCATATTTGTACCTGTTGTTGAGGGACCTGAGTGCGTGCGTTATGTGGTGGATCCTGGCACCTGACAGGCAGCTGACTGTTACTTTCTTCTTATTTAACCTAGTGAGTGGGACATCAGTGTGCCTCACTATCAAGTCACCTATGACTAGTGTGCTGGGAAAGCTGTTTTGCCTCAGGGGCTTTGGTTGAGTGGCACACAGTTTAAGAGGGTTATGTGTCTCATGATTAGTGTTGTGTTGTGGTGGTTGAATGTGTTTCTGCCTTGGAGGTCTCTGCTGTTTGGGTAGATTTTTATTAAGAGCCTCCATGATGGTGGGTGTGTGGTTTGTGTTTTTTTGTGAAGGCAGTGATGGTGTGTGTTCTGGATGGCTATGTGTTCCATGTGGTGTGGTGCAAGTGTTGACCTTCTCCTCTTGACCAGCTATTCTGGTCTTGACTGGAGAGTGTATGGCTTCCAATTTGGATATATAAGTGCATCTCTCGCAAGTCTGAGTGTTGGGAGGTAAGAGGAGAGGGTTGTCAGTGTACATGAGGCAGTTGCTACATTGCCTCAGGGTGCCCAAATTCACCAGGTTAACAGGAGAAAGCACAGGGAGCCGACCTTTAGACATGCCTGGAGGGGTGGGCATTAATAATAAGTACTGGAGTTGTTTCCTTGTAGAACATTTAGTGCTGGTAGCACTTTTGTGTGCTACAATAATTGCTACAAGAAGTCTGGTATGGTAAAGTGTTAGACTAATAAGCTAGTAAGAGTGCAGGAAAAGAGAGAACAAGCAGATCTAAGGGAAAACTGAAGAGCAGACTTTGGCACCTTATCACAGAAGCTTACAAACAGTCCTGGATACAGCAAATCTGTATCTAGACTAGACTAATTACAAGAAAGATGGGAAACAAGCACAATGTGGGCTTTAAAACCAGAAAGTTGAAAAAGATGGAAAAATTCCCAAACGGACAATAAACTACAAATTCTGGGCCAGAAACCACTCCTCTTGTAGATAGGCTACCTAGTGCTTACCACTCCCACTGACAAGCTAGAAGGCTTCCCTCCGACACAGCGAAGTTTGGGGAGCTCAAAAGCTTACAAAACGTCTTTGATACAGCAAATCTGTAAATGGTCTAGATTAGTTATAGGAAGGGTGAGAAACAAGTGCAAATGCAGGTTTTTAAGCCAGAAAGTTGAAGGAGATGGATAAAACTGCCCAAACAGCTAATAAACTACAATTACTGGGCCAGAAACTGCAACTCTTGTGGTAGATAGGCTACCTAGTGTTTACCACTCCCACTGACAAGCTAGAAGGCTTCCTTCCATCACAGAGAGGCTTGGAGGGCTCAAAAGCTTACAAACAGTCTTGGATACAGCAAACCTGTAAATGGACTAGACTAGTTATAGGAAATCTGGGAAACGAGCACAAATGCAGGCTTTTAAGCCAGAAAGTTGAAGGAGATGGAAAAAACTGTCCAAATTGCCAATAAACTACAATTTCCGGGCCAGAAACCACTCCTCTTGTGGTGGATAAGCTACCTATTGCTTATCACTCCCACTGACAAGCTAGAAGGTTTCCGTCCAACACAGAAAGGTTTGGGGGGCTCAGAAGTTTACAACCAGTCCTGGATACAGCAAATCTGTATCTGGACTAGACTAGCTACAGGAAAGGTGGGAAACAATTGCAAATGCAGGCTTTTAGACCAGAAAGTTAAAAGAGATGGAAAAACTGTCCAAACGGCCAATAAACTACAATTTCTGGGCTAGAAACTGCTCCTCCTTGTGGTAGATGGGCTACCTAGTGCTTATCACTCCCACTGACAAGCCAGAAGGCTTCCCTCCAGCACAGAAAGGCTTGGGGGCTCAGAAGCTTACATACAGTGCTGGATACAGCAAATCTGTATCTGGACTAGACTAGTTATAGGAAAGGTGGGAAACAAGCGCAAATGCAAGCTTTTAAGCCAGAAAGTTGAGGGAGATGTAAAAAAGTGCTCAAACAGCTAATAAACTACAATTTCTGGGCCAGAAACCACTCATCTTGTGGTAGATAGGCTACCTAGTGTTTATCACTCCCACTGACAAGCTAGAAGGCTTCCCTGAAACACAGAAAGGCTTGGGGGCTCAGAAGCTTACATACAGTCCTGGATACAGCAAGTCTATATCTGGACTAGACTAGTTACAGGAAAGGCGGAAAAATCGCAAACGCAGGTTTTTAGACCAGAAAGTTGAAGGAGATGGAAAAAAACTGCCCAAATGGCCAATAAACTACAATTTCTGGACCAGAAACCCCTCCTCTTGTGGTAGATAAGTTACCTAGTGCTTATCACTCCCACTGATAAGCTAGAAGGCTTCCGTCCAACACAGAAAGGTTTGGGGGGGCTCAGAAGTTTACAAACAGTCCTGGATACAGCAAATCTGTATCTGGACTAGACTAGCTATAGGAAAGGTGGGAAACAATTGCAAATGCAGGCTTTTAGACCAGAAAGTTAAAAGAGATGGAAAAACTGTCCAAACGCCAATAAACTACAATTTCTGGGCTAGAAACTGCTCCTCCTTGTGGTAGATAGGCTACCTAGTGCTTATCACTCCCACTGACAAGCTAGAAGGCTTCCTTCAAACACAGAAAGGCTTGGGGGCTCAGAAGCTTACATACAGTCCTGGATACATCAAGTCTATATCTGGACTAGACTAGTTACAGGAAAGGCGGAAAAATCGCAAACGCAGGTTTTTAGACCAGAAAGTTGAAGAAAATTTGTCTCTGTTTTTGAGGCTGTATTCCCCCATTATTGGCTTTGTCCAGGTAAGATGAGAGCTATGGATGGGATTACGGATTCTCCTCGGTAAGAAAGGGAGAGAAGAGTAATTAGACGTTTGAGCAATACAGATGGACAAAGTTGCTCTGTTTTGTCCTTACTGATTATAAGATTATGACATTTTCTAAAATATTATTTCCCTTAATGCATGGTAATGGTAGCTAAGTTGGTTGCTATGAACGATGTCCACTGCTCAGCAGCAGACTAGACTGAGCTGCAGTTAGCGGGTAGGTACTCCAGTTATACAAACCTTTGGTTCAGTACTAAGATACTAAAAGACATGTAACTGTGCAGCTACAGTGTAGTTAGTGGAGGTGCATAAAGCTGTGCAATTTACCACCTGGAATTTGCAGTGTGATATTCAATTTATTCTGTACAGCTTACAGCACATAAGGCTTCAATTAGTCTCCTCATACCAAGTGTTTAGCACTCACACATGCACCCTGCTGGAGAAGAAATATTCTTAACAGTCTGTTAAGGGACTGTACAGTATCCTTTCCTGTATATGAATGGGAGTTTGACCCAATAATTAGAAGTTATGTGCATGAAATGTTGGTGATTTGTTTTGTTCTTAATACTAATGTCTTAAAAACAGACAAAGGTTAGATTCTGCTACGTTGTTCTTGGAAGTGAGGGAAGAAGGTAAACTTAAATGGTGACTAAAGCAATCATTACCTGAAAACACCAAACTAAATGTTACCTGAGATTTTAGCACTTCCTAGACATGGTGCAACCTTGATTCTTTGTATTGTCAAAAGAGTGCTTGTAAGACATAGTCAGCATTTCACATTTCGCTTGATTTGTTTTATGAGTCTGCGATTATTTCTCTTACACACTCTAATTATGTACAATTACTATCTAAATGCATCAGTGCATTACCTAAAGATATATTTTTAGGGTTTGATGGTAAGACAAAAGTAAATTGCAAAGGCATTTGCTCATACGTATCAAAGGTTTTAACCTTATAAAAAAGTCTGCAATAAAATGAAGTACCTATTTTAGTGACTAATTCTGATGCTTTTTCTCATGCCTTCTATTATGTGCTTTGTTCACGCTTGAAATGTAAGTTGATCTTTAACCCATTGAGAACTGAATTCACTGAATATTTCTGGGGCTGTATTCCCCCATTATTGGATTTGTCCAGGATTTTTGTGCAAAGAGGTTGAGAGCTATGGTGAGAACTGAATTCACTAAATGATAGTCATTTAAGTTTCAGTCTTCCTATCTTTTAGAAAACGCATGGTGGTAACACAACATTTTATTCTAGCAACTTTCCAAGATTATACAAGCAAGGTTTAAAATGTGTAAATGTGTTTTGGGCTTTTGCCCCCCCCCCCCAATAAATGTTGGCTTTTTCCAGATTTCTTGTGCTGCATTGTTGAGAGATACAGCTGAGTGTCAAGTGGATTTTAGGAGCTGAGAGCTTCAGGGGAAATGAAGTTTAATGCTGCTTATGCCAAGTCTGTTTGCATTGTCAGTAGCATAACAGGTAGAATGCTTGTTTTGCTGCAGAAGGCTGTGGGTTCTACTCCCACATTATGTAGATGCATTGTTGATACTATACTGTGTTCTACTTTTAAAGAGGGTGGATTCTGCAGTCCCGAGAATGTCCTCTTTGGTGGTGATAACTAGTAAGTATGAACCTGTTATCAGTTTACCATCCATTCTTTATTGCAAAATTACTAGCTTATCATTTTTTTAATGTAACATAGGCAATTTATTCCTCAAGGAAAACAGGCACTTTATTTGTAAATGAAACAATGAAATATATATTTCTTTGCTAGCAGCAACCTCTTCATTAGTTGCAGATCTCATTAATGTGGAATTATTTAGATGACTTTTACTTCTGCAGAGATTGTGCATATTTACTGATACTGGTGGATTGCAGAAGTCTGAGTAGAATTTTATGATGGACATGTTCTAATTGGGCAGTTTTGCCATTATTGGTTCATGCATTTTGTTTCATTACTTACTGTCAAAATGTTCAAAACAATAAATTTAAAACACCCTCTAACAACTGTACTGTATTATACAAGGAATATAATTTAATACAATCAGGAAGGTGTATCAAAGAACACATGTATGTTTCGTATGCAAGGGGCCTATGATTTGAAAGCAGCCCAAAGGTAATCTTTATCTGCCACTGGCCAGATGCATTTTCTTTGAATGTGGGTTTCAGTGCTGTTTCAATGAATGTGAGTTTCAAGGGCAGAGAAGTTTTAATGCTAAGTCTATTTTCATTGTGAGACTGCATTGCGTTGTTTAGCAGATGTCTATTAGTGTTTGTGTTGTAAAATATAAAATAAAACTTTTAAATGAAATCCAAATCATTGTAGAAGTAAAGCAGTATGCACATTACAGTGTTTATGGTAAATGGGGCAAAACAGCCATGTAATGGGACATTGGAATGGCTGCAGGGGGCCCCATTCGACCATGATTTTGTGAGGGGGAAGGGTAGCAAACTCAAAGGGCTACACGACTGATCAGTAGGCCATGGAGAATGACTTTTGGAGGTCCTAGCAAACTATAATATTTTTTGCTAAGATTAGAATATTGCCTACCATTAAATGCCCTACTTTTACCAAAAAACCCACATACTGCAAGTCACCAGAAACAAAATCCTAAGGCTCATCATCTTCTCTCTTCCCAGTGAATATCATTGCTACACATTAAAACAATGGTTACCATTTACTACATGGTCTGGGTCTGGGGCCATATTTTGGTTGTCTGTTCTTCAGTTTGCACTTAAAAGTTGATACCCCACAATTCCATTGGAGTGGGTGGGGTTGCATAATTATATATGTAAATTTTAGGTTAATCAGCATACAGATTTGTACCTATTTTTCATGGGCCTTTGTCCAGATTTTTGATGGTTCCAGGTTGAGAGGTATGGCCATAGCCTAGTCTGTTAAGTAAACAGCTTAATGTGTTAAGAACAAGGCAAAATGGCAGTGGACACAAAAATCACCATGGAAAATCCCTCATTAAATTTTATCCCTGAGATAGTAAATTGCCCTTTATGGTGACTCAGGTGTGGTTTGTCACTGTTTTCATAGCGCTCGATATGTAATATGTCAATGCATCTTATACATCTGTAAGCATTCCATACTTCATGAATGTGGAATGCTGTCAAATTATGTTTTGTGGTCTATCCATGTCATACATAGGTCCCAACCTTTTTTACATCTGTCTCTTATGGCTCTGTTTTATACTGGGTAATTATTTGTTCCATATTATTCTGTTTTGTTGCTTTTCAGTCTTATTGCCATAATTGAATTTTCTTGTAAATGAATGTGAAACATTCTGAGATGCAAATTATATGTTGTCAGAAGGTAAGTTATTAGTCTATTGTTTTGAAGATGATTTGCATGTCCACTGTAAAGGAGGAGTGTTTTCCTGTTGTTAACCAAGTTGCAGTCCATTTGAGTTGAATATATAAATAATTTTTACTCAAGGCTTAAGCAATGTGCAAAGATGTTAATACCTTTAGCCAAAAGTTGGGATCTGGACCTGGAGTTTTCCATTTAGGTACCTTTCTTTATTTTCTCTCTCTTTCTGAGGCTATTAGCATGTCATACTGCTTTGTTTCCATCTTCTATCTATTCACCATCTTCATGTTCAACAATATCTTCAGAAATACTTTTCCAAAATGTAATGATTTCTTCCTTTGTGGGGAGGGGGGGGGGGGTAGTACTACTCTTGTTGTTTCATTTCCCATTCCTCTATATAAAACTTTTTGAGTCATCAGTTTATTGCTTGCTTGCTTGGTACTTTCCTTTAAATTGTTTTCTTCTTACCCAAGTTATCTGCGTGTGCTGATGTTTGTATTTCATTATTTTTTCTGGTGTAAGATAGTAGAGATCCTGATCTGTTTTGATGTTGTGTATTCCTTTTATCACAGCTACCTTTTCTATGAGTTTTTGATTATATGATCTTTTCTGTATTCTTCTAATAGTCATACTATTTGCTTTAACTGCTTTACAGTTTTTCTATTTGATGTCTTCATTGCTCTATTTCATTGTTCCCTTTCTCTTTTTTTTTGTTACTCTAAATTTTTGTGGTATCACTTTATATGTTATTAGTTTAGTTGCACGATAGTATAGACTGCTTATTTCTGTTACATCACATAAATCTTTTGTAAAAATCTAAAAGACTTGCTCTCCATGTAAGTGGCTTACTCTCGATGTAAGCCTGCTTTATAGGTAGGCCTTACACCGGAGTAAGTCATTTGTACCAACAGCAATTCTTTGGTATCTGACCCATTGTGTTCAGCTATTTTATAAGTCCTCTAACACTACGGGTCTTACTCACTTTCTATAGTGTCCTCCTCTCATCTGTCTTAATTTGTCTGTCCATTTCTACAAAAATAAGCAGGTCTTCCCTTAGATCATTCTTTTCTTAGTGACTGCATCCTGTTTGCTCTCTCGTTTCCTGCTCTTTCCCCTGCTATGCAATCCTAACTGGTCTTTCAACTAAGTCACCTGCATAAGGTTCTAAAAATATCAGTTTGTGATATATATTTTCTAGAAAAAACATCCTGATATCTCTGATGTACCATTTTCTGCAAATTTATTGACTCAGTCTTCAGAATATTGCCTGTATCAGTCTCCACACTAAATGCTTCTCTTCACTGTCTTCTATCACTTCAGTGTTGTTCTTTTCTTTGTAAAGTATACCATGCCCAGATGCCTTTGCCTATATAAATGTTAATATATTTGAAGCTGCACTTGTCATACATTTTCATAGGTTCATAGGTTGGTACTAGGCTATCAGCCCTAGGGCCTATACAAGCCTAGCCATAACAATTCCCTGGCTATTTCTTCCCACATTATTTACTTTCCTGGACCCCTGTCTAGCAGGGCGACTGACGTGATCCCTGGGGTGAATTTCCTTTCTCCCATCCAATTGTCAAGGTTCCCCTTAAAGAGGTCCAAAGAGGCACTCTGCTTGACATGTATGGGCAATCTATTCCAGAGTCTGGGGAGTCTCTGGGTCAGGAACCTATCCCTCCAACATGTTTTGTTTATTGTGATGACAAGGTTTAGACCCCTGGAGCGTGTAGCTCTGAGGGATTGGGATTTATTTAAGTGTAGCATGTCCAACAGCTCTGGGTTTGACATGGCCTTGTATGTAAGCAGAGATCGCCTCTGAGTAAACGATATGCGACAGAGTATAGCTGGAGTTTTTTAAGGCGGTCAGCGTAGGGCATCTGCTTTAGGCCTGTGATTCTTTTAGTGAGGTATTTCTGAGGCCTTTCCAGTTGTTGCAGTTGTCTTGAGAGGTACATACCAAATGGGGCGTTGTATTATATAATGGGTCTAATGAGGGATGAGTACAGTGGGACAATGACCTCCTTTTTTCTGGATGAAAAGCCCTTCGTGATGAGGTGTGCCACATAGAAGGATTTCCTGACTGTTGTGGCGATGTGGTTATCGAAGGTGAGACCACTGTCCACCTGTGTCCCTAAGTCTCTTACCACACTTTCTGTGTTTAGTGTACTGCCACCTATATGGTAATTCATGGATACATGTTTTTTCCCAAAGGGGATAACAATACATTTCTTGGCATTGAGCTTGAGCCCATGGCTCTGGCACCAAGCATCTGTTTCTGTAAGGCCCTTTTGTAGAGTATCCACATCATTTGGGGATTCAATAATGGCTCCCAGTTTGCAGTCATCTGCAAACTTTGTTAGCCAGAGTCCCTTAGTGTTGACCTGTACTTCAGAGAAGTAGATGCCAAACAAGAGCGGCCCCAGGACTGAACCCTGAGGTACTCCACTTGTCACTTGTCTGGAGCTGGATTTGGAGTCAGATACTTTTACAGTGTAGGTTCTATCAGTAAGCCATTTAGCAACCCATTGGGTGACATAGGGATTAATACCCAACTTAGTAAGTTTATCTATGATTCCAGAGTGGGGGATGGTGTCAAAGGCCTTGGCAAGGTCTAGATAGGCTGTGTGGACCACCTTACCCTTGTCCATGGCTCTGGAGACTGATACAAAGAAGTCAATCAGGTTCAGGAGACAAGATCGGCCCTTCACAAACCCAAACTGGGTGGGGTCCAGTGTTTGAAGGTTGCCAATGTCTTTGTTTATAAGTTCCATGATAATACGCTCCATGGCCTTGCAGATAAGGCTTGTCAGACTGATGGGACGGTAGTTTCCGGGATCCAAGGTGGATCCCCCCTTGTGGATTGGGATAACTGTAGCTCTGCGCCACTCAGTGGGCACGAAACCTGAGGTGAGGCTATGATTAAACATGACACTTAGGTGAGGTGCCAGTTCATATTGTAGTTCATGTAGTACACAGCCCGGGATGTCATCTGGTCCCATGGATGCTGTATTCTTGGCTTTAGAAAGTGCATTTTGTACCTGTGTGGCTGTTATTACTGGAATTTGGCAATCGCCCGGTATTGAGATGGGCCATTTAGGGGGTGAGAGGGGGGTGAAGTTGGCACTGAATCGATCTGCTAGGATATTGGCACTATCCTTTAGATCAGTATATTTATTGCCATTCTGTTTTAGCTCAGAGCAGATCTGAGCATTGCCATTTAGATTCTTGACATAGTTATAGAATGCTTTGTGGTTGTCTTTGGAATCTTTGGCAATTTTATTTTCATAACTAGCTTTGGAGGATTTTATGAGGCATCTCAGTTTCTTACTGAGGCTAGTAAGGGAGTTTTTTGCATCCTGGGATTTTCCTCTTTTCTGCAAAAGATTCTTCCTTTTGTTGTAAAGTTTGTTTATGGCAGGGGACCACCAGATTGGCTTCCTTTTTTTGGATGAGAGCATTTTGGTTCTATTTGGGATGGCACGATTCATGCATGAGTGGATGTGCTTGTACAGTGCCTTAGTGTAGGATTCAGCAGTTGAACTTTCAGTTCCCGTCTGCATGGGTGTCATGAAGTTTGTCACTTCTGACTTGAGTACAATTTTCTGTAATGCATAACTATTGCATCATATCAGATCTGTTATTCTTTTGCAATTCCGTGTTTTTATACAGTTTAATAGCCTCTGATGTATCTTTTTCTTATAGCACTTGTTTAGCCATATCTTTTTCCACATGGTCTGATGTTTCTTTTTTCTAGCTTTTGTTTTGTAATGATCTGCTCTATCAAAGATTTTACTTTTATCTGTATATTTTAACAGTATTGATACAAATATATATTTTTCTATCCTCTAACTTCTTTTCTGCTCTTGCTATATATAATTTGCGTGGGAAGTTTGTTTGTTGTATAATAGAAATAATACATATTATCTTTCTTATCCTCAGCAGTCCACTTTAATGTCTCTTTGGCTACCTGCCCAATCATGTTTGCGTGTGTGTGTGTGTGTGTGTGTGTGTGTGTGTGTATGAAGTGATGCTTTCTTCAACCACAGGTGGTCCACTTCCAATATATAGCAGCCCTATGAAAGGAACATTTTCATGTTTTGAGAATTCTGCATGGCCTTTTACCAGTCCTAGCACCAGTGTCTATGTCATGAGTAGGTACTTTTTTATCCTGGGACCTATGTACCTAGTCTTCTGTTTTACTTCTAATATGTCTTTTTCCATGATATATAAAATAAAGTCCATATATCAGTAGTGTCTTGGTGACATTTTGTAAACATAAGGTCCACCACTTGAAAGTTCTCACCAAGGATCAAGAATGAATTCATTTCCATCTATCTTTTTCTCCTTTTCTTGCTAATACCATGTCTCCATTAGGACCCCATATCTTGGCTAACAGGTCATTACTGATGACCAAAGACTAATAAAATGATTTCCTATTGGTAGCTCTAGGAACCGGTCCTGTTCTTTTGGAAGAAGTGTCGATGATGCTTTTCTACAAGCAACTGCTTTATAGTCACCCAACAAAACTGAGGGTTCCCATGATTCTCTGTATGTAGTGGCTCATTCCAGGCCACTCACAAGCCACTTGTTGCACTTCCACCAGAAGTGGATTTTGATCATCCTTATTTGAATAACAAGTACCCCAATATGTACAGAACTGTACATTGATACCAGAACTAGCATTGTCCACACAGAAAATAAATCCACAAACAACAGAACCTTAGTCAAATAGAAAAATAAGCACAGCAATGATTAAATGCAAAAAAGTAAAGAAATTTAATCAAAAATAAAATAAATTCATTCAGTTAGCGGTTTCTTCTCAGCAGACTTGATTAAATGTATTTCTTTTTTTTTTGTATTTAGTTGTTTTTTTTGTGCTCATTGTCCACACAGATGCAGGCTGACCTTTGTTCACAGGTTTCCCTCAAATTAGTTCTACTAGTGGAGACAAACTATACACTGGCTTACAGCAGAAGAATGTAGTTCTTATGCAAGTTAATCCAGAAAAAGGATGTTCTGTCCCATCCAAAACCATTTATTTACACATAGTGAGGAATGCAACATTTATCCTTCACAGGATGTTACCCAAGGACACCCTTCTTTAGAGTTGCCCTCAGGATAATAATAAATATCGCAGATCACCAGAACAATCTAGTACTTCTTTAAGAAGTGCCTAAATGCTTGTCTGGTATAAGAGAATGTAGAATGTTGGACCACTTCTCATCCTCCCCACAGAAAGTACTAACTTCCTTATTTATTTTATTTAAAGTTCTAAAATGCTCATATTGCAAATATTGTGCAAATAATAAAATAACAATAGTAACAATGCACAGATAGATCAATTCCAAATGGTCAAGGCCATAAATAATAAGTATATATAAGTACAAATTGCTGCCATGATTGGTTTAAATAAATTTTTCTGCAAATGTGGTATTTCAGGGACTTCCCGAAGGAAGTCTCAGCTTCGTGCTTGATTCAGGAAAGGTAGCTGATTTTAAAGGATGGAGGCAGGATAAACAAAAGACAATCTGGTAGAGGTCTCTGACTAAGTCTTTGGAGGGGCTACCAACCCGTCAGCTGATGAACGGTGGGAACTCTTCAGGACAAAATGCATCAGCTCTTTCAGATAAGTAGGACATGAAAGTCAAAAGAAGGATCATAAATACAAACCTGGTGGTAACTGGGAGTCAGTGTAGGTCCCACAGCAAAGGTGTGATGTAAAATGAATGGGAGTTTCACATCAGTAGCCTCGTAGCATAATTTTTAAATAAATTATTATTATTACCACTAGAGGGAGCTGTTTTAAAGTAATAAAGAAATGTTATTTTAATTTAATTTATTTTATTTATGTATTTATAATAAGAGTATGTTTTATAAATTTTATTTATCTTTATAATATTGACAGATTGATACAGGATATATATGATGTATTTATTAAACAATGATATGTCATACTGTTTAGATAAATTTGTAGAACACAGTATTTAATATATGAGATGATTTTATTGGTTAGTTTGAATTAATTGAGGGTATATTAGACTGTTGGTGTTTTTTGTCTAATTATCTGATGAAGTAAGTGACGAAAATGTATTGTGGATGCTGCTATCGTTAATGTTTTAGGGGAGCCTTTATTGCTGGATTAAAACTGTTTCGTGAAGATTTGCCTGCTTGTGCTTACTTGGTGACATTCTATGTGCTGAAGGCAGCAGCGGCCTTAAGTCAACTGGTGCCCTAGGCAAAAGGGCTCCATGGCGCTGCCCCACCACACTACCTGGTGCCCCCATTCTGGTCTAACTACATCAAATAAATACTAGAAAAGTGCCCCTGCTAGACCAGCGCCCTAGGCGGTCGCCTAGTTGGCCTATGCCTAAGGCCGGCTATGGCTGAAGGATCGTATTTTTGGCTTTGTACGGCACTTTGTCTTCTTCTTTTTGATAAGTGTACACCCGAGCATCTGTTCCAGGTGCCCATCAGATTGCCCAAGGTACAGAGCATTGTAGTAGTCCAGGTGAGATGATGTTAGGGCAGGATTTCCTGTAACTAGGTTGACAGTTGAATAACATTCCGGATAATAACAGTATTTGTCAATTGGAAATGGGATGATGTCATGATGACAGTTACCAACTATTGCTTAAATGTCAGTCTGTCATTAAGAATCACACACACTGATGACAGAAATGAGTGGCAAATTCCAGTCTATTCCCCTGTGCAATACAAGGGAAGAAGGGCAGGAAGGTGTGGCAGATGGACAGTGACATGTAAAAGGACTACCTCATTCTAAACTGGGTTAAGCTTCATCAACTGTTAATCATAAAATTAAAGACAAGACTCCACGCGGTCTGTGAGACTGGTGAAGTCAGGCCTGGACTTTTCAGTGAGCTGTAATGCTGGATCTCATCTGAATGTAGCAGGTAAAAAACACCTACTTCTCAAAGTAACAATAAGAGTAATAATAGCATCAGAATGAGTCATGTGGCACACCATGCTTCAGAAGGTGAGTCTGAGGAATTAACACTGGACGCTGCCCTCTATGACTGTCATAGATATTGAGAGATAAACAACTCAAACGGACCCCAGAAAAAAAATACAGTGTGCACAAAACCACTCAGTCAAGATGTCATGATCCAACTTGTCATGTGTTGTCACTACATGAAGGAGGAGTGGGGTAGTGTAACATATTTGATCTCTAGCCATAAGATGGCCACTAATAATCCAATGAGGTCTGTCTTAGTGCTGTGTCTTGACCTAAAACCAGACTGACATGGGTGAAAGAGATTACGATATGTTAAACAGAAATTAATCTGTGTATATATTACTTTTCTGCCTGAGTATTTTCTGTAACAGAAATAGTTTATGGAAAGGCTAAGATTAGTTTGCTGAAAGGTATGGTATAGGAACATGTTTTGTCAACCAAAATTAGCTGTACTATGTATTTTCACATTTAATTTGAGACTGTTGTGTTTGCAATAATCAGTAACATGATATAGCCTGTGTTGGAGCAATTATGAGCCAGCGGAAATCTGAATAACAAGCCCTAATTTACAGTCATCTGCAAACTTAAATAACTATAAACAAGGAGTGTTTACTTTATGGTTTGAGAAACGGGTGCCACATAGGAGCGGCAATGCTGATCCCTATGGTACATTTTCGCTTTCAGAAGTGGCACCTGTAACTCTAACCACATGGATTCTGTCAGACAACCAGTTAGCTATCCACCATACAACTTATGGATTTATACTCATAGTTACCATGAGACAGACACCTTGTCCACAGGGCGAACGACCCCTTCACCCCACCCTAGCTACTTTTCTCACTCAGACTATGGTGTCATGGAAAATGAAGCATTTTGTTGAAGTACCTTGAACAAATACATTATCACACACACTGTTCGACGCAGTGAGCAATATGTTCTGGACTCAAACTTAGTATAAGCACTAGCAAGAAATTAGAATATATGTCATAAAATGCAGAAGGTGATCCTTTGTAAAATAATGTAACTGAATTGCATGGAGTAGTGTATACAATGTGTAATATCAGCTGTTATAACTGATTTTATTGCAGTAGTACACAGGAGTTGTTAGACATTCGTTATTCTATGTTTTTACAGCTGTATAAATGAAATAACAATGATTGTGTACTCAGACCTAAAAAGATCAGCCCGGTCTTGTTACACTATCTATAGTGTTTGTGTAAGAGTGAGGGAACATTCACAATGGTGTATGCAGATTGTTATTTACTGAACAGAACAGATTGTTCTTCAGTCAGTGTATTCTCCATATTTAAACAATAGTAGCAGATATTTTTTATCACTGCCTAAAGTGGGGTGAATGGAAGTCAATTAAAATGTGTCAAGCATCACACATCAGGTGTTCAAATATCTAAAAGAAGTTACATAACAGGAGTTTAAACAAGTGATCATAGAGAAGGGGGTGTTGATGTCATTATCTCTAACCATACCTCTCAACCTCTTAGAGAAAAACTCTGGGCAAAGCCAAAAATAATGGGGGGACAAAGGCACAAAATCAGTGACAGATTTTTAATATTGCTCCTACAAACTTAGACAGTTGAAAGAATAACAGGTTTTACTTTATAATGCATTTTCAAAAGGATGTGAAGTCTGCAACTCAAATACCTGTGTAATTCTTTAGTGACTTCGATCTTCAGTGATTTGCTAGAAAAACACACATTGTATGAGGAAAAAAATCTGAACATTCTGCGAAACGCTGAACAGCTGAGAGTTATTTATCTAACAGCCTCAAGGCATTCAGTACTGGTGGGAGGAGGCATTTGTTCACTGATTGTCATAAGCAGGAAAACAAGTGTAGTGATATCACTCAAATAATCAATGCTGAGGCCTTATTAGGAACATAAAGTCCAATTCGGTAGGGCAGACCCCTGTAAGAAGAGAGTGTATCCACTAAAATGTGAGGTAACAAGGCATTAAGAGCCTGAATCAATGCACCATGCCGACAGACATATAGTCCCCCATATACCTCCATATACCATGCTAACCACAACTACCCTTCTAGTGTGGAATATGGTGCCAGGAAAAATACAAAAAAATATACAAACTGACTTCTTGAAAGCTCCTAAAATCATACCAAACTGTAAAATTAACTGCAACAGCTATAGGTAGCTAGATTAGATCTTGAAAATTGGTGTCTGAGCTACCATACTAAAAATCTTACTATACTTAGCAATGTGTGACCATAATGACACATAGTGGCAGTCATGCAACCATTGTAAATATGTAAATATGTATGGCTAGTATTTTTATAAATAATGCAGCAATTTGTATAAAAAAATAATAAAAATTTGAAAAAATGAACAAGCACAGAAATGTGCCTAGTTCCAACCTCACCACCACAAGTGTTGCGGAAAAAGTAAAAAAAAAAAAAAACAGAGAAACCAGTGGTCTTAAAACTTTGTTGATGAGTTCAGTCACAATAATTTCCAAAAATCATGAAACCCAGGTAGTGTTACAAAGCAACAAGCCTTTATTTGTCACAGATGAATAAAGGCTTCTTGTTTTTTTAATTTGTATAAATAACTTTCGTGTAGAAGGAAGAAATGTAACTACATATTTATTGAACTGTATTAGTGCTAATAACATCCATGTAAAAATGTAACTTTAGTAGTTATTCAGCTGTGAACTTTATTTATAATGTAATGTGACTGCAGTGTAGTTTTGAAAAATTGTTACTGCCTCTTGCCCTGTGTCAGTGCTGAAAATGGTCTTTGAACCAGTTCCCATACCTGGTTAACAAAGCTAAATAACTAGACACACACAGACACACACACACACACACACACACACACACACACACACACACACACACACACACACACACACATAGACATAATGGGGCAAGATCTCTGCAACGCCAGGGTTGGTGAATATGCCCTTTCCCTTGTTTTGTGTGATCTTGGAATTGGTATATATAAAATAGCAGGGTATGGGAGGTGCAAGAGGGTTTTCCACCTTGCAAAAATGATTGTTGTTCGATCTGATATTCCAGGTTATGTCCCTAAGCATGTGCACTTGCTTGTCAATCTTTTGAGAATGATGAGTTAGTATAGATTATATATAAGTCAAAATAATGTTTTTTCGATTGACTTACATATACCCACATATACGTATACATATACAGGCCCCATTCAGAATATCGACTAAACAGAAAGTCGAATTTCATATGGTTGAGATCATATAACTGACTTTCCAATATGTTGAAGCTTTTTAAAAGAGATTGCAGAATAGTGGAGACTGGGGAATTTACCCTTTTCCCTACTGTGGTGTGATCTCAGAGTTGGTATATGGGAGGAGCATGGGACCTTCCTCCTGCAAAAGGTGGATTTTTTTTGTTTTTCATTGTTCAGTTTTTCAGCAATTTGATTGCATGGTCTTGACCATATAAAATTTGACTTTCCGTTGAGTTCCTCTTCTGAATAGAATCCACATATGCATATATACATATATATATCTACATAAAGAAAGAGGGAGCGCAAATATATATTCTTATATTCTAAGTTCAAGGAAGCACTGGTAGCAGCAGATGTTTAAAAAAAAAATCCTTGTTTCATTCTATAAGTCCAAAAGGAAAACGGAAACAACAGTTCAAACGGGTCGGAAAAGTTATCCGCAGCAACTGTACTGTAAACACAATTTACCTTAATTTAGCCAAGGCATTTGAGACCGTCCTCCATGACAGCATAATTAGCAAACTAAATGTATTACAAATAGATTGTGCTAAAATGGATCACTAAATGTTTAAAAAACTCAGACCCCACATGGTGCAAACGGCAGGGGCAGTATCACAGAACATGGAGGCCACCAACAGTGTTCTTCAAGGCACAGTACTGGGACCACTTTTATTCAGAATTACATTTTTTGACCTGTGGACTAAGAACCAAGACCTCTGGATAACTTATGTTTGAGGATGACTGAAAATTAGTTGCCATTGTCAAATCCCCCCCCCCCCCCGATGCGCAAGCCCTGCAGCAAAAACCTACACTGATACATAACTGGTATACCAAAAATTAGCTTAAATTTAGTGCTAAAAAGTGAAACATGGTTGCATTTGGTAGACAACTGCCCTGCCTCCAGAACACATCATAGACTATACCTAACTTCAAAATGGAAATGTAGTTAGAGACCTTGGGAACAGACTGATAATCCCTTCTCCTTTATTGACCATGTAACAACAGTTGCCAGGAAATCCTTCTAGCTAGTTCAGCTAATTGCCAAAAGAATATCATAGGTTCATAGGTAGGTACTAGCCTAGGGCAGCCACAGTGGTGCAGCAGTTAGCGTTGCCACCTCACAGCAAGAGGTTCTCCAGTTCGATCCTCGGCTAGGGTGCCTTCTGTGTGGAGTCTGCATGTCCTCCCTGTGGTCGTGTGGGTTTCCTCTGAGTGCTCTGGTTTCCTCCCACAACCCAAAGATATGCTGTAGGTGGATTGGACACACTAAATTCCCCCTATGTGTGAGTGCGTGCATATGTGTGCCTTCTGTGGAAGGTTGGGCGCCGGGCTGGCAACTCGACACTGTAAAACTCCACTGCCAATCATGAGCGGACGGTGATCCACTGTGGCAACCCCTAACCGGGAAAAAGCCAAAAGAAGAAGAATAGGTAGGTACTAGCCTACTTAATCCTAGCCAACAAGGTTCCCTGGCTTACGCCACCCAAGAAAGTTATTTTCCTGTGCCACTGTTGACAAGAGACACAGAAGTGATCCCCAGGGTGTATTTCCTATTTCCCATCCACTCATCAAGATTTTTCTTGAAGAGTGCTAATGAAGAGCTTTGCTTGACGTAGATAGGTAGCCTGTTCCAGAGTATGGGAAGTCTCTGGGACAAGAATCTATCCCTCCAGCATGTCCTGTTTATTGTGGTGACAAGGTTTAGGTCCCTAGAGCATGTAGCTCGGAGGGATTGGGATTTCTTTAGGTGTAGCATGTCCAACAGCACTGGGTTTGACATAGCTTTATATGTTAGGCAGGGATCACCTCGGAGTAGGCGATATGCTACAGAGTAAAGCTGGAGTTTTTTGAGGCGGTCAGTGTAGGGCATTTGTTTGAGGCAAGTAATCCTCTTTGTGAGGTACTTCTGTGGCCTTTTCAGCTGCTGCAGATGTCTTGTGAGGTACATTCCAAAAGGGGCATTGTACTCTATAATGGATCTAATGAGTGTCGATAGAGGGGAACAATGACCTTTTTTTTCCTGGATGAGAACACTTTTATGATGAGGTGTGCCACATAGAAGGACTTCTTGACTACTGTGGTGATGTGACTATCAAAGGAGAAACTACTGTCCACCTGGGTCCCAAGGTCTCATCACACATTCGGTGTTAAGTAGATTGCTGCCTATGTGGTAGTTCATGGGTACAGAGTTTTTACCAAAGGGGACGACACTGCACTTTTTGGCACTGAGCTTGAGGCCATGGCTCTGACACCAGGCATTTGTCTCAGCGAGGCCCTTCTGTAGGATTTCACATCATTTGGGGACTTGACTATGGCTCCTAGTTTGCAGTCATCTGCGAACTTCGTTAGCCAGAGGACTTCTGTGTTAGCTTGTACTTCAGAGAAGTAGATACTAAACAGGTGAGGTCCCAGGATGGAACCCTGTGGTACTCCACTTGTCACTGCTTTGAGGTCAGATTTGGAGTCTGCAACTTTTACAGTGTGGGTTCAGTCAGTGAGCCAGTTGGCAACCCATCTTGTGATGTAGGGATTTATACCTAGTTTAGTGAGTTTAGCTATAATTCCAGAATGGGAGATGGTGTCGGAGGCCTTGGTGAGGTCAAGATAGGCTGTCTTTAATGGATGCAGGCAGCTTGTAAATAGTTCATCTCCTAAGACCCTGTTTAAGCCACCACATAGCTAGTATTAAAAATGCCTTGGTCATTGGTCACCAAATACATACCCATGAAGCTATGAACCCTGACCTGGAAACACTTACAGTCATACTCTAAAGCCTTCACACATATGCTAACCCTCATCTACCTTACCCTCATCTATGGCTTTGGTGACTGCCTCAAAGAAGTCGATCAGGTTCAGAAGGCATGATTTGCCTTTTACAAACCCGAACTAGGTGGGATCCAGAGTTTGGAGGTTACCAATGTCTTTGTTTGTGAGTTCCATGATGATACGTTCCATGGCCTTGCAGACCAGGCTTGTCAGGCTAATAGGTCGATAGTTCCCTGGAACAGTGGTGGCTCCCCCTTTGTGGAGTGGGATAACTGTTGCTGTGTGCCATTCAGTTGGCACAAAGCCTGATGCAAGGCTATTATTGAACATGGTGCTTAAGTGGGGAGCCAGTTCATTCTGAAGTTCGTGTAAAACGCAGCCTGGGATGTTGTCCGGTCCCATGGATGCTGTGTTTTTGGCTTTAGAGAGTGCAGTTTTTACCTGCATAGTTGTGATTACAGGGACTCTGCATTCTTCCTGTATAGATATGGGCCCTTTGGGGGGGGGGTAAAGTTAGCACTGAACCTATCTGCCAGGATGTTGGCAATCAGATCTAAAGAGTTTGTTACACCGCTCAGGCTAATTATAGAATACAGTGCCCCCTTTAGGGTGTACTCTGCCAGAGATATTAAACAATTAGAAAAACACCAGAGGTTCCTAATGAAGAAAGTCATGGGCTTATAACAGAGGCTCCTAATGAAGAAAGTCATGGGCTTATAACAGAGGTTCCTAATGAAGAAAGTCATGGGCTTATAACAGAGGCTCCAAATGAAGAAAGTCATGGGCTTATAACAGAGGTTCCTAATGAAGAAAGTCATGGGCTTATAACAGAGGCTCCTAATGAAGAAAGTCATGAGCTTATAACAGAGGTTCCTAATGAAGAAAGTCATGGGCTTATAACAGAGGCTCCAAATGAAGAAAGTCATGGGCTTATAACAGAGGTTCCTAATGAAGAAAGTCATGGGCTTATAACAGAGGTTCCTAATGAAGAAAGTCATGGGCTTATAACAGAGGCTCCAAATGAAGAAAGTCATGGGCTTATAACAGAGGTTCCTAATGAAGAAAGTCATGGGCTTATAACAGAGGCTCCAAATGAAGAAAGTCATGGGCTTATAACAGAGGCTCCTAATGAGGAAAGTCATGGGCTTATAACAGAGGTTCCTAATGAAGAAAGTCATGGGCTTATAACAGAGGTTCCTAATGAAGAAAGTCATGGGCTTATAACAGAGGTTCCTAATGAAGAAAGTCATGGGCTTATAACAGAGGTTCCTAATGAAGAAAGTCATGGGCTTATAACAGAGGTTCCTAATGAAGAAAGTCATGGGCTTATAACAGAGGTTCCTAATGAAGAAAGTCATGGGCTTATAACAGAGGTTCCTAATGAAGAAAGTCATGGGCTTATAACAGAGGTTCCTAATGAAGAAAGTCATGGGCTTATAACAGAGGTTCCTAATGAAGAAAGTCATGGGCTTATAACAGAGGTTCCTAATGAAGAAAGTCATGGGCTTATAACAGAGGTTCCTAATGAAGAAAGTCATGGGCTTATAACAGAGGTTCCTAATGAAGAAAGTCATGGGCTTATAACAGAGGCTCCTAATGAAGAAAGTCATGGGCTTATAACCCATTGGTTGCCAGAAGAGACTACAAGCTGTCCATCTTCTCCATGCCATATAGACTCCTTAGAGAAGACATATGCCTTGACTTCCAAGCAATTGGAGACCAAGTGGTCCAGATCCCTTGTATCTTCACAAGTCAAATAGTCCCACAAAAGCAGAACCAGTGATCTAAATCTGCTTCAGTAGGTTAACAAAACAAGGTGGAGAGAGAGAGAGAGAGAGAGAGAGATTTATTACAAAGCATGTACCCCACCAACGGTATAGAGTCCCTCTGTAGATAAAGCAAGGAGATATACTATAGTCCTTCAAGCAGGATAGATATTCACAAATCTGACTAGTTGATTGGTTAAGCACTCATGACCTCAAATCAGATATGGCACAAAATAATGATCAGAAGACTCAGCTGCCTCGAGTGTCCTACGACCCTTCAATCTATCTTGGTTTTTCAAAATGAATAGAAACACTGCATTCCAGGCTTCCTCCAGTAAAAGTTGCAATATACTCTGTAAATGCAAGTTTTTTCAACAAAGCTTATTTGCAGCCTGTGTTTATCAAAACTCTTTCTTGTCGATTATAGGAAATTTTGAATGTAGGATAGTCAAATGTTTATTTGGTGTATGGGATTTGCTTGATGCTGTAGTAAGTGGGTTTCAAAATGCAAAAGCTTTGGTATCCAAAAGTATCTGCATTAAGAATGGAAATGTGTGTGCAAGTGTTTGAAGGTTAGGTTAGAATAAGGGCTAAGGAAGGGAGTAACAGGAATAGATTTAATAGAATATGTGTGAAGGCTTTAGAGTATGACTGCAAGTGTTTCCAGGTCAGGGTTCATAGCTTCATAGGTATGTATTTGGCTACCAATGACCAAGGCATTTTTAATACTAGCTATGTGGTGGCTTAAACAGGGTCTTAGGAGATGAACCATTTACAAGCTGCCTGCATCCATTAAAGACATAGATGCCAAACCAGGGGTAAATTTCTAGTTCCCACCCATTTGTCCACATTACACTTGAATTGGGTTGGGGATGAACTCTGCTTCACATTGGTGGGGAGCCTGTTCCAGAGAAGGGATAATCTCTTAGATACACTCATTAGACATCTGAGTAAGGGCTAATAGAGGTGACCATTTTAACCTTGTGTGTGTGTATGCATATGTGATTCGAAACATATATATGAGAAACACAGGCATTTTGGCAAATTACTTACAATTAAAATGAGTGATTTTTGCACGGGGAAATCCCCTGCATCACTACAATCCCTTACTTATATATTTCTGCTGCAAGGCTGCTCCAAGTTGGAGAAAGAATGATTATTCAAAAAGAAATATATATATATATATATATATATATATATATATATATATATATATATATATATATATATATATATATATATCTTATTACAAAACATTTTAAGAACAATAATCTTACAATTTTCAAAAATAAAACAAAACATCTGCAGTTTAATTATTTAAATAATTACAACAAATTAGACATAATATAAAACACTGGTTAAGAATTGATACAAGGATTGTATGGCAATCATTTAATATTTAGGGAAATTTTAGACACTTTGTAGAGAAGCTAAAAGTAAGTTAGTCTAATACAAATAATTACAATATGAAGTGAGGGAAAGCAGGCTTATGATATATTTAGAAAGTCAGGGAAGAGAATTAGATAGCAATAAGGAAGTGTGTGAAGATGGGAGAGTAAGGAGGTATAAAGAATGAAAAGGTATATATCCTTTTGTTTACACTACCCTTTGACCTTAGATGCCACCTAATGCATGCATTTTGGGAATTAAATCATTGTAGCAGTCAATAATGAGAAGTAATGAAACAAATAACACTTTGAGCAAACAGCAATCCAAGCAATTAACATTATCAGGCAAGTCTCAGTATTTAACTATCCCAATGGAAAATGGAGGAACAAGAGTGGCAACTTCAACCCTGTGGTGGTTCTAATACTGTACTGAAGTTATTTACACTAGCTTATACATGTAGTCTGACGTTTTGCACATAAAATATTATGTATAAATGAAATGCCAGTCATTTCACAGATAGTTTTGCACTATACAACTTTTTATGCTGACAGATAGCCAGTTATTAATTTTTTGTTTTATAATGAATTTTTATAAAATGGGATGGGGAAATTATGTATGTCTCTTTATTTTTCTAATTTACCAAAAGAAATATATCTCTAAATAAACTGCTGCACACTTTGTAGACATTAATGTATGTGGTAAACAAACAGCTCACTTAGAGAAGTCTGAGATCATCTATCACTTTAATTTATATCTGTTGCAAAGTACAGAAAATATTATTGTTTTTTCTATCTTCACTTGAGTATGTACCAAAAACGTATACAAGAATCAAACAATCCTCACAGTTTGTGTGTGTGGGAACGTGTATGTGTGCATGTTTGTGTAAACAAAGTCTAATTCTGGGTGCGAGATCACAGTGCAATGGATCTTGGAAATTGCTGTTCTGTGATCTCAGAGTTGGTATATATAATTAGCAGTTAGTAGGGTGGCTTGACTCCCTGGATAAAATTGTGAGTATTTTTGTTATTTTTGTTTCAGATCTAAAAGATCAATTTTTTTGCTGTGCTCTTTTGAGTGTTAGCAGTTTTATGAAATCATCATGTCTTCGTCATTTTGCAGCATTCATTTTCATAACAAAAAATGCTTTCAGAATTGCTGTTTTAGTGTTTGTTTACTGTTCTGCAACAGTTGCTATCTTTACCTAACAGTATGTGTTATTACCCACGTATTTTTTAAATAAGTGGTAATCATTAACTTTTGTACTATGTATTTTCTTGTGCTGTAGTTTCTGAGTTTTCATGAGAGCACTGATTCTAACGCCAGCTGCCATGTGTTTTGCCTTCATTAAGCTGTGTATAGCCAGAATGCCATAATATGGGCATTTTCCATGGAGATGAATGGCAGTGTAATATATACAGCTACTGTAGTCAAAAAGCATAGTTAAGGATGTCTTATCTTTATATCTGATGTTTACTGTTTGCCAATCATGCTCTTGATTTTATTTTTCTAAGCTTGCCTGGATTGAAGCCTGAGCAGTATTTGATACTTGTTGCAGACGATGTATATTCTGCAGTGTGTGTGTGGTGCATGTGTGTGTGTGTGTGTGTGTGTGTGTGTGTGTGTGTGTGTGTGTGTGTGTGTGTGTGTGTGTGTGTGTGTGTGTGTGTGTGTGTGTGTGTGTGTGTGTGTGTGTGTGTGCGTGTGTGTGTGTGTGTATGTGTGCATGGCTCGTACAAATATTTCCTGAAGGATGATGCTGTTAACATAAAGTGTACGCTAGGGCTGCCACATTTTCAAATGCCCAATTTGGGACTTTTTTTTGTAGAAATGTGAAATTTTGCAGGACATAACATACCCACTGCAGGTGAAAAGGACAGAACTTCACTTTTTTGTCAAAATAAATGCTTATTCTTGTAGCATTTGAGTTGCTTGTGCTATTTCTTGTAACATTTTTATGTGACTATTAAAAAAAAAAAAATAGGACTTTTTTTGCCTTAAAATCGCAGGATGTTTGTCATTTTTTATTTTTATTTTTTGCAGGACACACCTGCCCAAAGAGGGACCATCCCTCGCAAAGTAGGACAGGTGGTAACCCTAGTGTACGCCTATTTGAGGAAGTGTAATATTTAATTGAGTGAAGCACAGTTACGTTTTTCAGTTGCAATTAGTATGTGCAGCCATTTTTGAGTCTTGCAGTGGTATGTACCATTACCCAAAGGGATTTGAGGTCCTGGTTATTCTTTACATTGTGACACATTCGTTTGCTTATATACTTTCAGCAGATTACACTATTATTTGTGATTGTTGTAATAGAAATATTCAAAAAAGGTTCATATAAATGCTTAATGTCCAGAGGTCATAGCGTTTATTGAGCAGACTAAGTATACTGTTATTGTTGCCATGATTAGCGTTTATATTTACTCGGTACTGGACGTTTCGATTAAGAAGACTAAGTTTATTAATTATTGCCTACATACATCTTTTGAAGAAATCTTAGTATTTTTATTTTATTTTTAATGTAGATATTGTGATCACCATTATATCATCTATGGAGACAATAGTTTTTCATATGTTTTATTTTCAGCCACTATGATGTGTGATTTCTTTTTAATATGAAGAAATGGCCTACAGCTAGTTGTCAATGTTACCTATGTTGCATTATAGACCAATCAGAGGCAGTAGGCGTATGTTTACAATACCTCTGAGATGTGCTTTTATCTGTGCTCTTATTCACCAAATATTGATTTTGTAATGAGTTTTGACTGGGGGTGATTACATTGCATTTTAAATATTTACAGAAACATTACACATCTATTGGTAGGGTGAATTGTGGTTTTAATCCTGACTGATATGGGTAGAATTAAAAGATTTTTAGCTATTACATTGAGAAGAATCTGAAGAAGGGTGGAAGCCACCCGGAAGCACTCATTTTTACCATTCTTTATTGTTTTTCACTTGTGCATGTGCAGTGCATCAGTATACAGACCAGGAAGTGACAGAGAGAGAGAGAGAGATGATCTGCTTATCCTGCACAGCACTGATGTGCTGTACAAACGTACGTGTGCAAATGCAGTGCATCAGTATGCAAACCAAGAAGTGACAGAGAGAAAGAGAGAGAGAGAGACGATCTACTTATCCTGCACTGCACTGTTGTGCTGTACAAATGTACGTGTGCGTGTGCAGTGTATCAGTATGCAGACCAGGAAGTGATAGAGAGAGACAATCTACTTATCCTGCACTGCACTGATGTGCTGTACAAACGTACATGTTCATATGCAGTGCATCAGTATACAGACCAGGAAGTGACAGAGACAGAGATGATCTAATTATCCTGCACAGCACTGATCTGCTGTACAAACGTACGTGTCCATGTGCAGTGCATCAGTATGCAGACCAGTAAGTGACAGAGAGAGAGATGATCTACTTATCCTGCACAGCACTGATGTGCTGTACAAATGTACATGTGCAAATACAGTGCATCAGTATGCAAACCGAGAAGTGACAGAGAGAAAGAGAGAAAGAGAGATGATCTACTTATCCTGCACTGCACTGTTGTGCTGTACAAATGTACATGTGCATGTGCAGTGCATCAGTATGCAGACCAGGAAGTGACAGAGAGAGAGAGAGAGAAGATCTACTTATCCTGCACCGCACTGATGTGCTGTACAAATGTACATGTGCATATGCAGTGCATCAGTATGCAAACTGAGAAGTGACAGAGAGAGAGACAATCTACTTATCCTGCACTGCACTGTTGTGCTGTACAAACATATGTGTCCATGTGCAGTGCATCAGTATGCAGACCAGGAAGTGACAGAGAGAGAGAGACAATCTACTTATCCTGCACAGCACTGTTGTGCTGTACAAACGTATGTGTCCATGTGCAGTGCATCAGTATGCAGACCAGGAAGTGGAAGGACACTAAAGTGCTGGTATGAGATTAGATTAATTAAGAAATGCAAGCAATTTCTTTGCTAAATAATGTCATTATACAATAGCAATAATCCACCCCGGTGTGTGGGTATATCAGGATTTACCCACTGTTGGCTTTGTTCAATCACTTGGGCATGGGTAAAATCTGAGATACTTACAGACAGTCATGGATTATTGCATAAATGTTACTAGAACACATCTGTAGAGGCTGATAGTGTGTCAAAGCTAAAATCATATTTATATCTCCATAACATTTCCTGATGTTGAAAATAAGCTAAAATACCATGATCATGCACACACTGTTTCTAAATTACTCACATAACACATAGTTGAATATCAAGCTGTACTTGAAAACTATTTGCATTCCTGTAACAGACCTTTAATCTCCCTGGAAGAATGCCATTTATTGTTTCATCATCTGAAAGTTGAGGCATATGTTTAAGTAAAAATTTAACCACCTTATCGACAACTAGGACATGAAATCACAAAGCAAGTGCAGTCAATTGCTGAGTGTCATGACATGCTTCCTGAGAACTTTACTAGAAAATTTCCAAGTACATCTAAATTGCAGTCTTATTTTACTAAGGGCTACTATGGACCCATATCATCACTAGATGGCTCATTGAATTTCACGTATATATATATATATATATATATATATATATATATATATATATATGTGTGTGTGTGTGTGTGTGTGTGTGTGTATGGCATGTGTTCTCAATGGTAAATATTATGCATAGGAGCTGTATATTGAGTGTATTGCTATAATATGAGTATTAAAATTACATTTATGTCTCAAAAACTAATATGCACTAGCATGTTAATTTCTGTATAAAAGAACCGTTTTGGAAAGTGCAGACTGAGATTCATACATTCCTGATATAGCTGTTGTCCTGACTTTTGTTCTACATGCACATGGTTATCTTACATAGCTGAGTATATCTTTTTGTCTTGCAAAGTTTAAAAACATCACTGCTTTGCAGAGACATAGCCTTGTATAAATGAGGTGAAATCTAGTTCAGACTATATTAAGTTGAAAAGCTGTAACATTTAAAATAAAAGTATAGCTATCAGTCCCCTTCAGAATAAACCCAAACACAAAACCAGGGAACTAAGGAACACCCTGTAAACATGAACATTTGAAGTTCAGTGATATGCTGACACAGTAAATAAAAAGTTTCAAAGTTTCTGTTTAGTAGACACAGTGCAGTGTGTTGTTGAGTTTTATTCTGTTTAGAGTAGCCAAAGCAGATGCTATTAAAATATAAACTAATGTGCTATTGTAACATCAGTGCTAAATATATGATCTGTTTCTGTTTAAATGTGGTGTTTTCAAACTTTCTTAAATGTCGCAGAAAGACTTAGAAATATAAAGTTTTCATTAAAACTGAAGACACAGCTGATGCAATGCCTTTGGACACAGGGTTGAATTCTGTTTCACAGCTGTGTACCCCAGAAGACTCACTGAAAACATGATTAGGATTCTTAAAACATTTTTGGGGGGATACTTCATTTTTTTACAAAATGAAGAAGGACTAAATTAGGCATATGGTTCTTAAAAAGCATCTGTAAAAATTGATTGATATGACGTCTTTTAATTAGAGCACCTGAAATACAGTCACACTTAAAAGTGATAGAATTCACGGTACATTTTAGAGGTAGATCTCATAGGTAGAGCTAGAACCTACTTAAGAAAAAAAATGTACTTTTTTTCAGATACAGAGGGAAATATGATTTCAAGCTTTGAACTGGGCTGCTATTTGGGAACAAAGTAACATAGTATTATTCACAATCAACTTAACTGTGGAGTCATGGCAAACACATGGAATGATCTAGATTTCAGGAGTTCTTCAGGAAGACGGTGCAATCATAAATGAAGGTGGTATAGATGAATGGCCTACATACAGGGCTGGCCTTTGGCTAATTGGTGCCTTATGTAAAAGGGCTTCACAGCACCCCCCCCCCACACACACACACACATACCACCAGGTGCCCCCTATCCTGGTCTGCCTACACCATCCAGATTAATTTTTTCCTCTGTTTTTCTCACAGTTTGTCTTATTCATTATTTTTCCTGTATTTCTCCAACACATTAAAAAAAAAACATTTCTTTACTACAAAAAAAGTAAACAAGTAAATAATGGAAAAGTGGCCCTGCTAGAGCAGCACACTAGGTTGCAGTAAAATATCTCTTCTCTTCTTTCAGCGCAATACATGCAAATCCATAAATTAACCATAGTGCAATATTCTATTGTCCATAGTGCAATACTCTAATGTTCACAGTGCAATACTCAATGTCTTTTTCTGTGCAAGGATCAATGCAATGTCTTAACCAAGTACCTGTGCAATACAAAAGTCTCATGCAAGTAAATGTTCAGTTCAAAAAGTGTTAAAATGTGTTTTTAATTATGTACAATATTAGTCTTTCTACCTGCATGTCTGTGATGTAATAGCCAGGTGTTATGTGTAAATGTCTGTGAAAATAGTCTATATATTGTCTGCACATTGAGTCTGGCGGTACAGAATTTCATTCAGTTTTTGCACTTGTGTGATTTCTGAATGACAATAAAGTTTACTTTGACTTTTGACTTTTTAGTTGGCCTATGCCTAAGGCTGGCTATGGGTACATACATTCTTCCATCACAGAGACAATAAAACATGCTGGGATTCATAGTCAAATGGCATTATAGGGAAGCACTAATTATCGCCTACCTTAAGGGTACAGGAATTCAAAGGACAAATGTGCAATGAAGTTGCTAACAGCACGGACAGCCTACAGTGTCTATTATTAAGGGCGGCCCAAGAGCACTGTCTGATGAAATGACTTGGTCAGACTCACACTAGACAGGCAAAGGCTGAAGGAATCAAAAGCTGCAGTACAGGATGCAGTTCATTAACAACTCATAGCTTTAACTAATCTGCACTAAATAGCAAACTGCTGTAGCCCAATACAGTGCATTTCACACCCTTCTGCTTGCAAAAAAGAATTAAAAATACATTTATAGTTAATATTTTAACTATAAACTCATATGTCTCATACTATGTGGTTCTATGTGGTTTATTTACAGACAAATAAGTACACTGTGAGCAATCAAAAAAAACAAGGAAGCCAAAGGATCATACCCAAAGAGCATGGTTCATATGATGAAGCCCCTGTTTACTACAATCAATTCCTTTCTTTACATCCTTACTAATCTAGGATGCAGAATACACAAACACACACACACACACACACACACACACACACACACACACACACACACACACACACACACACACACACACACACACACACACACACACACACACACACACACACACAAACACACACAGAGATGTAGCCATTAATTACAGCTTCTTGTACAATTGCGTACATTCAGATGTTTGCTTAAGATAAAATGAATGAATAAATAATGACCTAAAAGATGTATTTCAGCTCAATACTGTGATAACCATACAGTGCATCCCATTGCACAGCCCAATCCCTCCAAACCACTTAGCTCAAGAGTAATTGACAAATCTCAATCAGGAACATATTTTAAATATTTCTCTTATATACTTAGAAAATTAGTCATTAGAGTCGCTGAACAGTGATTTTGAAACTAAATGTGTCTCCTATAGGTTGTTAAGGGGTGACCTGTGCCTGACTTACAGGGCAGTCTCTGACCCGGCCTTGATGGAAATGCTACACATTTGTAAATCAAACTGCATGAGGGTCACTCGCTCAAGAAATCTAAACCTAGCCTCTGACATGAACAGGTCATGCTGGGGACATAAAAACATCTCCTAGAGACTGCCACTTCTTTGGAACAATCTTTCAATTCATGTGAAACAGAGCACCTCCATGACCCTCATCAAATAAAACCTAAATCAATGGATGTGTGACAGCAAATTCACTCCTGAGGTGGTGTCCATTTCCCTCCTGGTCAAAGGAAGTCAGTATTAACTACCATAGATCCTTATCTCTGAGAACTTCTCTCACCTAACCACCCACAATTGGGGTAACTCAGATAAATATGACTAGGCTTATAAGGGCTCTAACGCCGTTAGCCTAGTAATGTTATATGAACTATGAACCTATAAGAGGCACAAGACCATGCGTAAGGTGCATCTTTTTAGAACTTAACCAATTCTTTTAGTATGAGATGAAGTGTTGTAAGGGCAATCTCGGGGGCAGCTCAGGATGTTCTGATTAAGTATCACAAGTTTAATCTGTGCTATACAACACACACTATCCATGCTGAATTTCACGTATTTGTACAAGTTGCCTCAGCAAATATATACATGATTCAGTGCAAATGCTAACAGATGTCAGTACAGTGTTTATGCAGAAAAAGGAAGCTTAGCATTTCATAACTCAGAGAGATGAGAATGATACATAAATAACTTCTCGCAGTTACAGCAAGATTTTCAGCCATGTGCCCCATTATTAATAGCATATAATTATGAAAAAGGTCTTTTTTTAAGGGTTTGGCAAAAGTTTATCTGGAAAACTATCTAATAGAATGTGGTTTTAGTCTTGTCAACGAAACACTGACAGTTTTTTATAGCAACTGGAGGAAATACTGCTACTTTGTGTATCTATTTATTTATTTTGCATTTGTTAACCATGAGTCCAAATATGGTCAACAGTCCCTCTTCTGTTAAGTCTTGTGAAGAAAAACTGTACATACAATAATATATTTGCAACTAACACAGTCGCACACATTAAAGGTTGCAATACAAGTCAGACATTTAGACAAATATTAATCAACAGTTACCTAAGTATTAATTTCACATTACATGTAGGTTATAGGAATTATATTATTTAGAAATAAATTTCCAAAGACTTGTCGATAATTGTATGAAAGGAGAGATGGATGAGAAAAACTCAGTGTAAACAGTGCTAAGAAGGGATGGTTGAAACCGAGAGCTATATAAAAAGGAAAAAGGCAAAATGCATGATACAGGTAACAGAGTTAAGACTACAATAGCCAGGGTGGTGTTTCCTTAAAATCTTTTTTTTTTTTTAGTATTTAACATAAGTGCCAACTGAGTGTTTGTTTGTTTTTTTTTGTGAAAAAATTCTTGCTAATCTGGATTGAATTCTGTAACGTTTCCACATGTACTGAATACAGGGAGTCTTCATGGTGGTTTTTTTATTTTTAAAGTTAGACTTTCATTTAGATTTTATGATCAGAGATGTCTTGGAGGATTGTATGTTGTGGTAAGATTGGCGATGTCTGGCATTTGTTTGGGTTGTTTAGAATGTTATGATCACTTTTGATTGTACAAAATTCAGTTTTTTGGAGTTCTAACCAAACAAAGTTCAAAGCAGGTAACGTGTGAGTCAAGCAGCACACAGCAGTTTACAAAACAAAGCAAAATACTAACTCTATACAACTACAGAACAAACTTTTACTTAAGCACATAAACTTTCATACAAATAACCATCAAGCTTATGAGTAATGTCAAGTAATACAGATGTTTAAATACAAAACAGTATGTGATACTATTTCACATTTGAAAATAGTAAAAATAATAAGTGCATGCATTAGCCAATTAAATATAATATAATAAAATACAATAAAATGCACAATCAAAATATTTATATATATCATAAATAAATGGATGATTCCATAGGTCACTACCTAATGGGTCATAATTTTAGTTTCAGATTTAGGATACATAGACCATTCTGACCTGATGTATGATCAGCCATGTGTCATGCTCTTCTGTATAAGTTTAATCAACTCACCCTTTTTTTTTATTCATACCAGTAATTTGCAGCACATTCAAGTTGTGCATTCCACCCACTTTTGAATATGCTTATTTAAAGTATTACTTGTTAACTTTTTATTTCAGAAATGTGTTCATCAATCATTTCTTTCAACTTTCTATTGCTTTTACCTACATAAAATGCAGTGCACTGTGTATACCTACCTAAATACAGAATATTCTTTGTGCCACACATTGCTGAAGCTTAAAGTATTCACATTGTGCATAATTATATTGAGTTTTTATACCCTTATTTCTTTGATGGTTGTCCTGCTATACATAACAATTGCTTCATATTGTCTGAGTTTTTTACACACAAAGTTTTTTTCCAGGAATAGTATTAATCAAAGCATTATATGTCATTAAGATAATCTAGTATTTCCTGTAGAGTTTACACAAGTATTCTATGCTTATTATATTTAAAAGGTAAGAGACAGGCCATACAGTTCCCTTAACATTTATTATGTTATAAGTGCACAGCAGTAAATCAAAATTAGGTTTAGCCCCACAAGTTTTTGTTTTTTATTTTCTGACTCATCCTAGCTTTCTGTACTAAGTTACTATCATAGCCTCTTAGTATGTGTGGCAGAAGGGAAGTTTAAGAATGACCTGCAGAATTTACATAGGAATTTAGTTATGAGGGGCTATGCCGAGAGTGAAATGAGGATGGGTATGAATGTGGCCGCCTCCATTAGATGGACATGGGCCAAGCCATACTTTTCCTCACATGTAAGAGATCTTCGGCAGAAGATCGATTGGACTTGTACCATTTCTGAAGGACATTATAATACATAACTGGTCAGTGTTACACAGTGATGACCAGATTATAAGGATTGTTGGTTCGCATCCCAGGTTCCATTATAGGAATAAGAAGACTTTAAGGAATATGCTTTGTTATCCCACTAGTAAGTGAGATGAAGATAACGGACAACATGGGTTTGGCACCTTTAAGTGTGGTACCTGCAATTTTTGTGATTATATATATATATATATATATATATATATATATATATATATATATATGAAAGCAGTTGTTTTATGCACCATGTTATGGGCAAAACATATTGTTTTTTGCTAGAGCTGATTGTAATAGTAAGCATGTGTTTTACCTTACATATTGTGTGGAATGCAGCTCCTTTTATGTAGGGAAGACCAATAGGAGGCTATGTGAATGGATTAAGGACCATCTATAGTGTACTTGTAAATGTAAGAGTGTCAGTGCCATAGCTAAAAGTACTTTGAGAAGGAATCCTGCACATAGTTTTAAGTTTTTAGTGGTTGAGAATGTTCATGTCAGTAAACAAGTGGGTGATTACATCAATGATCTGGAAAGGGCTGAGCTGAGGTGGATTATTAAATTGGGATCTGATAGGGGTCTTGATTTGAATGAGCACGTTCCACTGAAGCCAGCACTTAAGTCACATAGATTCAGAAGGTAGATGGTTTTATGTGATGTCATGTTTTTAATTAGTTAATTTATTGGTAACTAGGATATGTGAAATGCTGTTTGATGTGACTGGCTGCATTGAAAGCTTACTATGATGTCACTATATATAAGTGGTTGTTTAATTTAGGATATGGTCTGATGAAGCGAGTCATCTCGTGAAAGCACTTACCTTTTGAATAAACATGTTTTATTTTGTTTATAGTGCTTTTTAGTCCTTTATTACTTCAACTGTGTTTCGGTGCTGGTTATATCTCTATATTTGTACCTTCGCCTATATGCACCCCATTTGTCCTTGGGAGATATATATTCTGTTTTGCGTTTAAAGATCATGTGTAATTATTTTTGTGCTTACTTATTTCTTGTGCGTTGTTAATATAGCTGATCTGTATTCCAACACTCTTTTTTCAGTTTTCCATAATTTACATGGGTTATGTTGCCTCACAATTTCGGAGTTCCTCTTTGAGTAAGTGCTTCATTTTCTGTATTAATATAATAACACTTGTCTTTGTGAAGACATTAACTTAGGTGAGGAACGGTTTGATTGCATTTCTGACGCAGTCACTGAATGGTGGATGACTGCTGTGATGCATTACGTCCAGAGCCAGTCAGTGTATTCGATTTTAAGAGAAGTATAATGAACTATCCATATGTTGGAGTATTTCAATATTTTCAAAGTTGTTCATAAAGTTTTATCTGTTGTTTAATAGCTTTAATTATTACATTTTCTTACCAGGAGTAATTCAGGCTGCAGTACCTGTCAAGGCAGGTCACATTAGTGGGAAATAACCAGTGCCATCATGTTTTTTGTCTGTGGGCCTTCAGAAATTAACAGTAATATAATGCAGTTAATGGGTTTTTTCATGTATTTTCTTTTAAATTTATTTTTTGGTAATATAATTTCTTACACTATGTGTATCAGTTTGTAGTATGAAGTGGTCAGCATAAGGTTATATGAGAAAGGCAGAATGTCAAAGGTATGATCAATGTTAGTGTGCTGCATAAGTTTAATACTTTATTAAACCTTGCCTTTAGTGAACTAAGCTGTCATGCAGAATGATGTGAAAATCTATATGTGGAAAGATAGTCTTGTGATATGTCATTTCTGCGAATGGGGGAGCATTTAGTGTAATAGGTTCATAGGTTCATACTAGGCTATCTGTCCAAGGGCATTTATAAGCCTAGCCCAGAGTTTTGTTGCTTTCGCCACCCCTTTAGTTTGAAGGATACTATGCCCATTATTTTGCTGTGCCTCTGTCAAGCAGTGACACTGAGGTAATCCCTGGGGTATACCTGCCATCTCCCATCCATTGGTCAAGATTTCTCTTGAACAAAGCCAGCGAGGTGCTCTGCCTCACATGTACCGGGATTTTGTTCCACAGTATAGGGAGTCTCTGAGTGATGAATCTGTCCCTCCAGCATGTCCTATTAATAACCGTGTTAAGGTTCAAGTCTCTTGCCCTTGTAGTTCTGATGGACTTAGATTTTTTGAGGTGAAGCATGTTCATCAATTCCGGGTTGGACATGGCCTTGTATGTCAGGCACAGGTCACCTCTGAGCAGACGGTAAGTGACTGAATAGAGCTGGAGTTCCTTCAGTCAGGCAGCATAAGATATATTTTTGAGACCCTTTATCCTTTTGGTGAGGAACTTTTGGGGCCTTTCCAATTGCTGCAGGTGTCGGGTCAGATACATTCCGAATGGGGCATTGTACTCAATCATTGGTCTGATGAGTGATGAGTACAGGCGATGACCTCCCTTGATCTAGATGTGAATCCCTTCATGATCAGGTGGGCAATGTAGAAGGTCTTCCTAACTACTTTGGCAACGTGAGTGTCAAATGAAAGGTTACTGTGAACCTGGGTCCCCAGATCCCTGATAACCTCTTGTGTGCTTAGTGGATTGCCACCTATATGGTAGCTAGGGGGGGTAACCTTTTTTTCGGTATGTATATATGACATTTTTTTGGCGTTTAACTTCAAGCCATGGCTCTGGCACCAGTTATCCGTTTCCATAAGACCCTTCTGAAGAATATCTGTGTCAGATGTGTTCTCGACTATGGCACCCAGTTTGCAGTCATCTCTGCAAACTTTGTCAACCATAACCCTCCTGTTTGCTTGTACTTCTGAAAAAGTAGATGCGAACAAGAGTGGGCCCAGGACTGAGCCCTGTGGGACACCACTTGTGACAGGCTTTGAGTCTGACATGGCGCCAGCAACTCTGACCCTGTGGGTTCTGTCCTTAGCCAGTTTGCAACCCATCTTGTGGCGTATTGGTTTTACATTTAAGCTGGTGAGTTTTCAATGATACCTGAGTGGGTATTTGTGTGAAAGCCTTTGCCAGGTCAAGGTAGGCTGTGTGGACTGCCTTGCCCTCATCAATGGCCTTGGTGACTGTTTGAAAAAGTCAACCAAGTTTAAAAGGCATGATCTGCCTTTGACAAAGCCAAACTGGGTTGGATCCAATGTCTGCAAGTCCCCTATGTCATTATTTATGAGTTCCATTATGATCCTCTCCATAGCTTTGCAGACCAGGCTTGTCAAGCTGATGGGACGGTAATTTCCAGGGTTGGTGGAGGCACGCCTTTGTGAAGTGGGACCACAGTTGCCAATCCTGAGGTGAGGCTAAGATTAAACAGCTGCCCTAACTGCAGGTTTAATTCCTCATTGAGTTAAGTGGAGCACACAAACGGGGACACCATCTGGTCCCATGGATGCTGTGTTTTTCTTTGGAGAGAGCAGTTCTCACCTGAGCGTTTGAGATGTTTGGGGCTACAATCCTCTGGTATAGATATCTCTCCTTTTTGCACTGAACCTGTCAGCCAGTATGTTGGCAATGTCTGTAGGTTCAGTGATTTTATCATTTTAAACTAATTCTGAGCATATCTGGGAGTTCTCTCCAGTTTCTAATCTACAAAAAAAAGGCCTTATGATTGTCTTTTGAGTCCTTAGCGACCTTTCTCTCAAAATTTGCCTTGGATGATTTTATGAGAGATCTTAGTTTTTTACTTATAATGATCAAGGGTATCTTCCCTTTTAAGGATTTTGCTCTATCTTGTAGTAGCTTCCTCCTCTTGTTGTAGAGCTTGTTTATGGCTGGGGTCCACCAGACTGGACGCTTGCCTTTGGTACAAAGAGTCTTTGTTTTGTTTGGGATTGCCTGATCCATGCAGTCCTGTAGGTGCTGGTAGAAGGCATTGAATTGATTCATTCAGCAAGTGAGTAAATGTTTTCCGCTCGGGGGCCCCTTGAAGAGAGACCGCACTAGTCTTTAGAAGTGTGAGTCGGCTTTTGAGAAGTTCTTTACTGTGGTCTTTTTATCTGGGGTGGGGCGGGATGTGGACTTCCAGTGAGATTAGTTTATGATCTGATCTCACCAGTGAGGTATACTTCGGTGTTGAACATTGTGACCCCATGTTCGTGATGATGAGATCTAGTATGTTTTCTCCTCTTGTGGGGATGGTGACTAGTTGTTCCATGGCATTTGAGTTTATGAACTCTAGGAACCTTTGGGCTAGAGTGTTGGGGCTTGAGTAGTGATCCCAGTCTATATTCGGGTAGTTGAAATCACCTAGTATGATGGTGTTTGGAGATACATTTATCCCCTCCAGTGTTTTCAGGAAAGTTATGTGAGGTTCCTGAGTTTGAGAGGGTGGCCTGTAACATGCTACAAATTGCAGAGCAGTCTTGCCTATGGTTAATTGCACCTGGATGGTCTCCGATGCATCATGCATTGCCACCAACCTTGAGGTGTGGGTGTCCTTGATGAATATGGACACCCCCCTCCTTCTTAGTGTTGTCGGATTTTGGGGCCGAGCATGATATGAGGTAAAACCTGATAGTGCCAGGGTGCTCTCAGGAGCCTTGAACCAGGTTTCAGTCACAGCACAGACATCGATATTCTCCATACTGAGAAGGGCTTCGAGTGCATGCATCTTGAGGTTGAGACTTCTGGCATTGAGCAGCATTACCCTTAGTTTTTTTCCTTTTTTTGTGTTCTAGGGTGGTAGGTTTAGAATTTGAGCCTTGCCTAAAAAAGGCACTATGGGGGTGCAAGAGCCTTTGCCAATATCCGGAAGCCCAGGGGTGACAGGTGCAAGCCCCTCCCCCGAAACAGCGTGGCTTGTCCAGCATGTCATCCCAGGCAGACAGACATTGGATCCCCTTTGAATGACACCAGAGTTTAAGCCAATTATTAAAGCTGATCATCTTGTCTCTGTATTGTGGCATCATTCTTGGTGAAGGTAGGATACTGCTCAAGGTCAGGGTCATACCTGCCTGGGCTACATAATCAGAGAGCTCCTCTATGTCTCTTTTCATGTAGTCCAGGGAGGTGCGTCTCAGGTCGTTCACACTAGCATGGACAATGACTGAGTCGTACTTGTACCTGCTGTTGAGAGACCTGAGTGCTTGCATTATGTGGCGGATTCTAGCACCCGACAGGCAGCTTACTGTGACCTTTTCCTTACTCAGTCTGGTGAGTGGGACGTCAGTGTGTCTGACTATGGAGTCACCAATGACGAGTGTGTCTGGCATTGTGTTTGGCCTTAAGGGCTGTGACTGTTTGGCACACTGACTACGTGGTCTATGTGTTGCATGTGTTGTGTCCTGAGGTGGCAGTTGTTTGGGTGTCTGCTTTGGTGGCCTCTGCTGTTTTGGTAGATTTTTGATCAGAGCCTCCGAGTATGTCTTTGTGTGTTTATGTGTATGATTAGTGTAATAGTGCCAGTGCTCAATTCTTCACTATAATGCTTTGCATATTTGTTTTTTTCCACCTTCATTGCATGTGGAATAGCAGCATAAAGAGTGCAAGTTCTGAAAAAGTGCATGAAATACAGCAGATGCTTCATCAGATTTTTATGTTTTTGCTTTATACAGTCTAATTTATTTATTTATTTATTTTACATTTGTTTACCGAGAAAGTCTGACAGGACACAGGTCCATTTTCAGGGGAGGCCCAGGGTGAAAAGCTCCAGTTGTAAGAAGTACAACATGACAGTAGGTAATAAACACATGAGAAATTACAGAAGCATTCACAGGCAACAATGTCATACAGATGGACATTACAATGCTTTTGTAGTAGACATTTATATCACTAACTTGGTAATGGACCATACAGTTATTTAGTAGTATAAATTTCCATCACAGATCATACATGAGTATGTAGAGTTAATAGAGGGGAGTATTAGTTATGGTGTAAAGTAACATTCAAAGAGCAATATTTAGCTAATGAGGCTGAGATAACGCCTATCCAGGACAGTTACAGGAACAAAGATCTTAGGAGCTTTTTAAATTGAATAATTGAATTATAGAGCAGTTGGAGGTTATTGAAGATGGTAGTTTATTCCATACTTTAGGAATGAAATTTGAAAAGAGTGATTCCCCAGCTGAGCTGTTAGTTTTGGAGACATCTAGAAGGAGTTCGTTACTAGAGCTGAGGGATCTAGAAGTGGTGTAAGGCTGTATAAGATTTTGGAGAGCAGGGATTTTATCTGATTGGTGCAGTATTTTATGAGTGAAGGTCAGTTGGTTAAATTGTAGTAGCTGGGGAATTTAAGCCATTTTAGTTGTTTAAGAGATGCACAATGATGAGTCCTATATGATGCACTGGAAGCAAATTTGGCTGTTGTATTGTAACAAGATTCCAGTTTAATTAGATCAGTTTTTCAGAGGCTGGCTAGAATTGGGGAGGCATATAGGAGAGATGACAATAGGTGACTGTGAGCAATAGTAGCTTTTGTGTTTGGTGTTAAATTGTTTGTTTCTGTATAGATGACCTAGTTTCTTGTGGACCTTTGTAATGGTTTGAGCTATGTGAATATCGAATTTTAGGTTATTGCCAGTTTCTACTCCTAGCAGTTTAGTGTGAGTTGTTAGAGTAATAATAGTTTTATTTTCAGATAAGATACTGAAAGATGGGAAAGAAGAGGGGGATCTAGTTGGGCAGAAGAGAAGGAGCTTTTTTTTGTTGAGATTTAGAATGAGTTGGGTGTTAGAGAACCATTTTTCTACAGATAGAAAGGAATCTTGGGTTATGGTGTGGAGATCTTGCAGAGAGAAGGCTGTGCATATTAGCATAGAGTTGTCTGCATATTGTATCACTGTGGCTTGAAGTGTGGAGATGTGGAGCTGGTTGGTGAAGAGAAAGAATAGTAGAGGCCTAAGGCTTGGAACCATGTCAAACCCTTAGGGTAACTGTGAGATGAGGGGAAAGGTGGTGTTGCCACTGGATGGCCTGCTGTCATCCTTATAGTTAGCTATGGAACCAAGTGAGGGAGGAGCTACTAAGGTTTATGGTGGAGAGGATGTCGATAACTTTATTATGATTTACCATATCAAAGGCTTTGGATAAGTCCAGAAATATGGCAGATACAAATAGTCCATTATTTATATGGTGGTTCACTGTGTTATTGAAGGCCATTAAGGTAGTGATGGTACTGTGAGAGGGGCAAAAACCGTATTGTGTGTTTGAAATTAGTTTATGTGCGAGAAGGTAGTCGATGAATTGGGTATGTATGATCATATCTAAGATTTTAGATAAGGGTGACAGGATGAGAATTGGATGATAATTGTTAAATTCAGTGGAGTTACCTCTCTTGTGAAAAGGTAGAATGTGAGAGATTTTCCAAATAGCATGCACCAGGCTCTCTAATATTGACCTGTTTATGAATGTGGCTGTGGGGTAAGCTATTGGGTCTGCTGCAATTTGGAGAAACTCTGCTGAGAGACTGTCTGCAGCTAGCGTGGTTGGTTGCAGGTATTTGAGAAGCTTTTTTATAGTATCAACAAATGCAGGGTGAAATGTAAAGTGGTTGGACCTATATTGGGAGGCTGTGCTGTGCTGGAGTGTAAAGGGTAAAGTTGTTAGGAATGCTCTGAGAATTTTCCAGGGCTTGGGTAGTTTATGTAAAGTATTTATTAAATTGGGTTGCTATATTATCAGAGTTGCTGGTTGATGTTGGAGTGGGAGTAGCTGATTTACCTGGTAGAAGTAAATTATTTACAGAAGCCCAGAACTTTTGTGGGTTATTGTGGTGTTTTTTTCTGTATATTGTGGTAATAGTTGATTTTGTATAATTTTATTAGTTTCTTTGCTTTGTTTCAGAGTTCTAAGAATGCCTGAATTGTTTGTTGGGTTTTACTGTAGTGAAACTGTTCCCAGGTCGTATCTCTAGCCTTGACTATGGATCTACATTCTTTACTTAGCCAGAGTGCATAGTTAGCTTTTGCTCTAATAGCTCTAGAAGGTCTGTGGCAGTTTAGTATATCTAAGAAAGTGGTGTTGAAGGAATTAACAGCATCATCTAGGGGTAGTAGTCTAAGGGGTTCCCAGTTATAGCTTTTTAGAGTGGAGATGAAACTGTTTGAGTCGAAGCTTCCTTTATTTCTAATTAAGCAGTAGGTGGGGTGACTGGTTAGGTGAGTGTGGGTCCTTAATAGAAAGTTTGGCTAATGGTCACTAAGGCCATCAGGGAGACAGCTTGATTGAAAAGATAGGGTAGGGTTGTTAACCAAAATCTAGTCTAGGATAAACTGCCATTTGAAAAATTTGTCAGTCCTTGTAGAAAATGTGATGACTTGGCAGAATCCATTGAGGTTGACATGGGATGTTGGATTATGAGAAGAGCAGGTGAGCCAGTTTATATTGAAGACACCCATCATGATTGTTTCATTTGGGAGGGAGTTGATGATCTAGTATAGTATGTTTTCATGTGTGTGAATGTTGTTTCCTGGTGGGATATAACCACCTATGATGTTAACATGCTTTTTGGAATTAATTTTTAATTTAGCAAAGATTAGTTCTACATTTTCAAAGTCAGGGATGCTTAGTTCCAAAGGTCTAGTATTAGGTGATCTTTGACTAAAATTGCTACTCCCCACCCCTTCTGGTTTTCCTGTCATTATGTAGAATATTGTTTCCGGGAGCTATGTCTTCATTGTTGTTTTCGGGTTTAAGCCATGTCTCTGTTAATATTACAATATCAGGAGACCAGAGGGAGAGTAACATATGAAGGTCATAAACTTTATTTACAATACATCTGACATTCATATTAAGGATTAACAGGGAATAATTGTTTCTCTGGTGTAATAGTCTAGGGTTGAAAGTGACAGAGATGTTTCCCATATTATAAAGGGGAGTGGGACTATGATTAGGGTGCATGTCCCCTGAGTGGTTTAATTCCCTAATAAGATATGAAATCAGTTTGGCAAGCTTGCTTTGTAGTTTGGCATGTTTTAGACAGGTTTGAGATGTGGTTGCTAGAGGATGGAATTTGTTTGCATGGTAATCTATGTGACTAGTATAAAAAAGTGATGAAGCTGTGATAAAGTATAGTGGGATAGTGAAGAAGTTTGCCAAAGAGGGGAAGTGGTGGACTGCTGTAGAGTGTGATATGAGGTCAGGGTGTATAAGTGTAGTAGCATGAGCTGGTTGTGATGTATAGGGCTGGATGGTGTAAGTGTGTCTTATTAAGGTGAAGCATATTATTAGGGTACTTTCATATGTTAGAGTGTAGAATGTTATGGGTATAATGGAGTTGATGGCTGATGAATTATAGTAGTAGTTTATCGTGTGTGGGTATAAGGTGTGAGAAGTTGCAGGAGGGGTGGGGATGCTTTGATTGAAGTACCAATAAGTGAGGAGTAAGGCAGGTATGTTAGGTTTAGCAGTGTGATTTAAGGGGTTATTTACTGGCTTGTGATTGGCTGTTGTAATGTGGGTGGGGTTAGGGAGATAGAAATCTAGCTGAAGTGGGGGGTGGGTGGGTGGGAATGGGAGTAGGTTAGGGGACCAGAGTGAGCCCAAGCAAAGCGAGGGCAAATGGAGTATGCAGGATCTGACTTGAGCTGCATGCATAAAGAAAAACAATCTATCACTCAGGTGAGAAGTTCAGGAGTTAAGGTCTGTTCCAACCAGGGTTGCCAGACATCCCTACTTCAGCGGGATTGTCCCAGGATCAGCAGCCCGATCCCGAGTCCCGCACTGCCATTTACACTCCCGACAAAACAGCCTCCGCTTTGTTTTGTTTTTTTTTGATTGGCCCATATACCGGTATATAAGCCAATAAAAAAAAAAAATTGCAAAACAGAGCTACTTCTGTTCAATGCAGAACTGTTTGATGTTCCGCATTGAACAGAAGAGGGTCCACTGTGTGAGGTTTTGATTGGCTTGTATATGAGCCAATCAAAAAAATTGCAAAACAGAGCTACTTCTGTTCAGTGCAGAACTGCTTGATGTTCTGCATTGAACAGAAGAGGGGGTTAGACTGGCTCATATACCGGCATACGGGCCAATCAAAAATCGCTGTACACGGAGCTACTTGACTTTAACGCAGAACTGCGATGTTCCTCATTAAAGACCTTTTTTTTTTTTACAATATGGAGACAGCATGCTGCATCATGCATCAGTAATGTGAAGTTTCCATTTCTCTTGGTTGCAGTGAATTTAATTTTAGTTTTGTTGTTTGATATAATGTATTAGTCAAAATTAGACTTCTCCTTCTGTACTATATTCAGAACAGAAGAGATTCAGCTATTGTGTATTTTACATATATACATAGGAGCACAACTGTCAGTGTAACATTGTTTAGCAAATGTACATAAAAACACAGCTATCACTGTAGCATTGTTTTACAAATGTACATAAAAGTACAGCTTTCACAGATATCAGGGTAACACTGTTTTACAAATGTACATAAAACCACAGCTATCAGTGTAACATTGTTTTACAAATGTACATAAAAGCACAGCTATCAGTGTAACATTGTTTTACAAATGTACATAAAAGCACAGCTATCAGTGAACATTGTTTTACAAATGTACATAAAATCACAGATAGTGTAACATTGCTTTACAAATGCACATGAAACCACAAATATAAATGTAACATTGTTTTACAAATGTACATAACAGCACAGCTATCAGTGTAACATTGTTTTACAAATGTACATAAAAGCAAATCTATCAGTATAACATTGTTTTACAAATGTATATAAAAGCACAGCTATCACTGTAACATTGTTTTACAAATGTACATAAAAGCACAGGTTTCACTGTAACACTGTCTTGCTGCACATTCAGTTAAGGCAGTATTTCAGTATTAAAATGTGTTTTCATGTAGCCATTCCTTGTCAGAACAGGAAGATACATTTTAACAGACCAAGACATAAGAGAGTAACAGACAAATTCAGTTTGACAAGTGGACATTCCTATATATGAAGGAGAGCACAAAAATGAACGTGATAACTCATGTTGCTAAAAGTAAAATTAATTCAAACTTTAAAGACAGATAAATAGAGAAATAATATGCACTCTATACTCCAAATACAACTTGTGCAGTTGTTATACTAATGTTTGTGAGATGACACATTATATAAGCACTTTACAAACAAATAATGGGAAGTGAATAATTCCTTGTATATTATGAGTGGCACAGATTCTACTGCTTCATGCTCACTTAGTACATTGAGTGCTGATGGAAGTAGCCCAGTGACGTCAGGAATTTATTCCAGCAGTGGATCATCACATCCACTTTTGCTGTAGTGAAGTGTCATACTGCAAACTGAGGTCAGCATGCATGTAAGTATGCATGTATGCTTTGATATGGTGAAAACAGTAGACATATTTAGGATGGCAGCAGTAAAAGTTATAAGAAAGCATTGCAAGGCTGTCAACCATTGGAACACAATCATACTATCTATACACATGTGATCTGATGTGATTTCCACCTTACTGGATTGTGTGTGCTACAACTGTGATGTTTTTGGTATGTATGGCAATTGTACCTTTTCGGACACAGTATGGAAAGGCCTGCAGTTGTATGACTACTACTGTTTCACAGATTTTAAAATTGTGAATTTATTTATTTGTTATGTTTTCATTGTAATTTCAGAATGACATTTTGCAGTGCATATGGCTGCACAAATGGAAGGAAGTAAACTGGCAGCTGTCACAGGTTTCCAAAGAACCCTGAACTTAGGAAACATTGGATACAGGCAATGAGATGCAAAGACTGGCAGCCTTTAATCCACAGTGTAACTTGTGTAGAACACTTTGAGGAAGATCAGTTTGTCATTTCTTACTCCATGATGGAATCTATAGGTTCTAAGCTTAATTTACATAGACTGAAATCAAATGCAATCCCTATAGTATTCTCATTCAAACAGAAAGCATCCAAAAGATCTATATGAGCAGTGCAGAAGAGAAAGAGAGAGAATATAGGTAAGTTTACTATTTAACCTTTTGAAAATATCTGGTAGTCAATTGTTCATCTTATATTTTGAATATTTCAAATGTGTCTGTGTGAAGATATGTGAAGATTGCCAGCCTAGCCAGATAGAATTTTGTAGATAATTCTGTCATTAGTAAATATTAATATAAACCACAGGCTTGTTCTCTTAAATGGGAAAAAATTGTGTTAAATGTGGAATTGCAAAAAAATTTAAAAACAGTGCACTCTGCTGTATGAACGCTGATAAGTCAAGCATTGTGTAATTGTTTGATGTCAAAACTCGAAGCCAAGATGTCTGAATGAAGGAATTCTTCCTATTGTTTTGAGACCAGAGTTAATGGCTAGAATTTACATGTATAATTTCTTTTATTGCTCTGGCTTCCTGACCAGCTGCAAGATCAAAAGGGCTATTAACCTCTGAGTTTCTGTTAGCCTGGGAAAACAAAAAACTGTTAGGAATGATGTAATGTGAAGCAGCGTTGTGTTATCAATTTAAAGAGAGAGAATCAGAGGGCATTTTTTGATTTGTCATGAGGACATTCAACTCACCAGCACTCTGCTTGTTAAGTAGGATCTTAGACTTTAGTGTTTCTCTTAGAAATAGCTAGGACATAGGAAGATTAGACTAAGTATTTTTTCTGTGTTGATGTCAGAACTATTCTACTGTATTATTTTAAGCAGTTTTCTGTGATCTCTGAACTCTTGAATAGCACTGTATAGTAAGAAGTATTGTTTTGTTTTTTTATTATTTATTATTAAATATTTTTAAACCTTTCAACTGTGGCTGTTTTGAGTAGAGATAATTTAAGCTCTAGAGTACATTGCATGTATATCGTGATACTGTCCAAGTCACTCCGATAAACTTTGCTGTTCAGTCACACTTACCATTTGGATAATAATATTGCACAGTAATAATTGGACACCCTTTGTTAAGGCCCTTTTTAGTAGCTGATATTAGTGGGTGGTGGCAGCTGGTACTACCTTTTAGACTGGGCAGAAAGGGGGCACAGCTGGAAGAATCTGTGCCAGCCTTCTACAGGCGTGTGTGTGTTTGTGTATAACTCATATCTCAAAGTGTGTGTGTGTGTCAGCTACTTGGGCAGAGACATGAAGCACTGATTAGACAGAGAGGGTGCTGAAGGTTTTAGCTTGTCCACTAGGCTGAGATATATAGACCTTATAGTTGTGCCAGTGGGGAGTCTTATTGGAGATCTGGAGAGAAAGGGAGAGACCAGCCCTAGACTGACTGTGATCTCTGTGTGCTCTTAAAGGAAATTGTACTTTACTGTGTGTGTATTTGTTATCCTCCCAATGTAGACACTCCTTACTGGTGTTAGTGGTGAGGATTGAGGCTTCTTGATTGCTGGGCCAGTGCACGGGTATCACAGTCTGATTAACACAGCCTCTGTTACTTATTTGATTGTAGTACAGGACAATTTTTTTTTCTTAGTAATGTGATTTATTTCTGTATATATTAGATTTAATGTACAGTATTCATTTTGTAATTATTAGAAGTGCTTGCTGTTAATGCTTTACCTTGAGATATTTGACATAACTTGTTTATTGGCTTTGCTGTATAACTGCAGGTAATGATGACACACTTTCTTAAAGATTTTGAAAGAATTAGTGTCTTTTCATGCAGTAGTAGTCAAACTAAATTACAACCCACTACTCAGTTATTATTCCAAAAGGGTATTTCAAATGATTGTTCTAACATGTCTGAAGACATACACCAGCATGAATAACAACAGAACGTTATAAAACCTTAGAAGCAGTTTTGATCACAACTACTGCTGTGATTTGCCAATGATTTTGGAAAGAGAATGGATGTCAGCCTCCACATAGACATCTACAGTGGTATGTATAAAGCTGGTATATAAACATTTATTAATAGTAAAAACTGATTTAAAAAAGGATAAAAAATCAGACGTTTAACATGGTATTTCAAAATACTATGACAACTGTATTTTCTGACTTAAAGGTTTTGTTATCAATTTATAGATTTTGAATTCATGTGCAGTACAGATAGACCTTCTGCAACTGAATAGAAAATGTCTGAGGAGTATGTCAGCACAAACTGAGAATTCCCATACTGACAGAGGTGTTCAGGCTAATTTCAACTGTTACAAAACAAAGCTGGTGGATAGCTATACACAGTATGATATCAGTCAGTTTGAGTTATTAATGGAAGTTAACTGTAAGGAAGGGTCACGTTAATCAACATCATCTGATTGTATGAGTAAGGAAGAGTCTGATCTTGACTGGCATCTGATTATATGAGTAAGGAAGAGTCTGAACCTGAATGGCATCTGATTGTATGAGTAAGGAAGAGTCTGATCCTGACTGGCATCTGATTGTAAGAGTAAGGAAGAGTCTGATCCTGACTGGCATCTGATTTTAAGAGTAAGGAAGAGTCTAATCCTGACAGGCATCTGATTATATGAGTAAGGAAGAGTCTGATCCTGACTGTCATCTGATTGTATGAGTAAGGAAGAATCTGATCCTAACTGACATCTGATTACATGAGTAAGGAAGAGTCTGATCCTGGCTAGCATTTGGCTATATGAGTAAGGAAGAGTCTGAATGTGACTGGCATCTGAATATATGAGTAAGGAAGAATCTGACCATGTCTGGTATCTGATTGTATGAGTAAGGAAGAGTCTGTTCCTGACTGGCATCTGATTGTATGAGTAAGTAAGAGTCTGAGCCTGACTGGCAATCATCTGGAAACAATTATAAGTCAGCTGAAGAAACTGATCTGACACAGTAATATTTCTAAGGAATTATATAACTTGAATATGAAATAAATATATTCAAAGGAAAAATACTAACTGTTCAAAAAACAAGATATAATATAAAACTGAAGCAGATAGTTCCTGACAGGATTAGAATATATTATATACACATTCTTAAGTATATAAAATGCTTTTTCAAGTAATAAATACTACTCCATCTTACTTGCACACACACACACACACACATATATTATATATATATATATATATATATATATATATATACACACATAGATGTATGTGTATATATATATATATATATATATATATATATATATATATATATGTGTGTGTGTGTGTGTGTGTGTGTGTGTGTGTGTGTGTGTGTGTATGTATATGTGTATGTATATATATATATATATATATATATATGTATGTATATGTGTATGTGTATGTGCATATATATATATATATATATATATATATATATATATATATATATATATATGGGTTACCTTCATTTGATTGACAGACCATTTGACTGAAACCCATTTGATTGACAGACCATTTGACTGACAACCAGTAATTCAGTACACTTCAAGACAAATAACAGTGATTGGTCCCCCTCCCCAATGTCGTGCGACCCTAGAGTTGGTATATATATATATATATATATATATATATAGTTAGGGGAGTGTGGGGGCGAAGACCCCCACCTAGTTTCTGTCAAAAGAAGAAAATAACACAAAAAGTACAGATTTTGAAAAAACATAGTTGAGGGACTTCACCCCCCCCACACCCCCCTAACTATATATACCAACTCCAGGGTCGCACGACATTGGGGAGGGGGACCAATCCCTGTTATTTGTCTTGAAGTGTACTGAATTACTGGTTGTCAGTCAAATGGTCTGTCAATCAAATGGGTTTCAGTCAAATGGTCTGTCGATCAAATGAAGGTAACCCATATATATATATATATATATATATATATATATATATATATATATATATATATATATATATATATATATACACTGAAAAAACTCTTTAAAATTCAACGAAGAACTGAAACTATATCCAAAAACTTGTAAAATCAGAATTATCCAATAGCAATGTCGAAAAAACACACTGAGAGCCAGTAATTAGCACTTTCATCCAATTTAATATGTTGGACTTCTTCAGAATAACATACAATTACAATACAATCCTGTATATATAACCAAAGAGTTATATAAACTCTTTGGTTATATATACAGGATTGTATTGTAATTGTATGTTATTATAAACTCTTTGGTTATATATACAGGATTGTATTGTAATTGTATGTTATTCTGAAGAAGTCCAACATATTAAATTGGATGAAAGCGCTAATTACTGGCTCTCAGTGTGTTTTTTCGACATTGCTATTGGATAATTCTGATTTTTTGGATATATATATATATATATATATATATATATATATATATATATATATATATATATATTTATACACACAATTTAAGTTAGTTACACAATTAATAATCCAATCATCCTATTTAAAATATTTATATAACAAACAGGTCAATGAGGTAGCTTTTTTTAGATTTTAAAATAGGTATTAAAGAACAATGCTCATTCAAACCTGGATGTTCAAGTGCATTCATCCTAGGAATTCATTCATATTTACATACCTCAGTTCTGTTAATTATATTACCCTACCTGACACCATTTTAATTTCTTGTATAACTAAAAATTTTAAACTAATCATTGTGCCCATTAATATGACCTTCCACAGGTGTGACCAAAAAGTCAAATCGCCTCCTTGGAATCATTTCATCATATGAAACATGGTGCATTTCTTGTATGAAAGAATGCAGGCACAGTGAGTACACAGAATTCAAAGCAGAAATGTTACGTCAGTATTATAAAACAAATACATTATTAAATGTTTGAAAATTATTTTCATTTGTATTCTTTATTTTTTATCTGTGTCAAAATGTAGCAGTCAAGCACTGTGTAATTATAAGCAGCAATACTAACTTTACTGTTTTGCATCATCACAGATTACGGTTGGCAGCACTTCACTTCAACTACAATTGCAATCATAGTCAAAATTAAACTCAAAATGAAAAGTTACAGTGGTAATTCCATCCAAGAAACCATAATGGAAATGCAGTGATCAAGCCACTGCATCTGACCTGTATCATTTTCAAGTTTATTGGCCATTAACAATATAAAGTTTGTACTGCTTTTTTCATCATGGGTTAATACTTCTTACTGTTCCGACTCTTTTACTGTATGTATGTATAACAATATATTTCTACTTACCTTTTAATTAATGTACATGTAATAATTGTACTGTAAGTATACAGTAATGTTGCATTACAATGTGTTTAACATCTTACAGATTACATAGATGATCTTATGAATGCTGCATTTAATGAATGAAGAACATTTGCACATTGAAGGATGCCATTGAATATTTTAAAACAGCTCAGATGCCACCCCTCCTAACTTCAAAATTCCATAGATTTGGAAAACCATATCTACTGTCCGCATTTAGAACAAGATCTAATATTAGTAAGAGACAGACCATGTTTACTTCAAGTATAAGTACTATGTAATGACAGCAATGCATAACATCTGATTTTTTAATATTTGCTCACTATTGTTTCTCTCCTAATTTAAAAAATTAAGAAATTACTATTTAAGCATGCATACCTATGAAGCAATGCATTCTAGCTGGATATATCTATATATCTATATATTACACATATATACACATATGTATACACACACACACACACACACACACACATATATATATATATATATATATATATATATATATATAGATAGATATATTCTACTACTTGCTTGTTTGAAAGCCCATATACTCAAATGTTCTTTTCGCAAAACAAAAATAAGAAAAACTGAAATCTCAAACCACACAGTTTTTCCCAACAGTACAGGATGCTGTAAGCAGCATATAACTAATTTGTACTTATACTGTGATGTGAAGTTGTTAAATCTTGCCGTTTATTCTCACTGATGGGTTCGGAGCCAATCCTCAGCTCCAACACGGCCGATAGCAAGCTCAAGGTTTGCCAGTAGCTCGAGACCAGCCCCTTATCCCACAATGCACTGCTGGAATTACCTCAGATCTAGTTTGCCACGGCAAGAGAGATCTCGGTGATCCAGCTAGCTCGGACCATTTTAGAAACAAATCAACAGCAAGTCTTTAAAAAGTTTTCTTTTTGTTTTATATATATATATATATATATATATATATATATATATATATATATATATATATATCTAGTGTGTGTTAGTTCTATTATATTTAGATAGATTAGATAGTTTAGATAGTTTAAATAGTTTAAGAATTAGGGCCTTGTTGGCTTCTTAGTTTGTGTGGGCCTTTAGCCCCCTTTTCCTACTATTAATCCCTTTAGTAGTTAGGCTTTTTCTGTGGGCCTCTTAGCCCCATATTTGTATTATATTTATATACATATATATATATATATATATATATATATATATAAAATACTTTTGTGGATAGGGCCCAGTTTGGGCTTAGTTGTTTGTGAATCTAATTTACTGTTTTTCTCTTCAGTATGTCAGATGATAAGGAGAGATCCCATCCCAAATCGGGATTCAAAAAATGCCCAGATTGTGGGCAGAAAATGTCTGTCACTGACGGACACATTCAATGTGTCTACTGCCTGGGGGCCAAGCACCTCCAAGACACATGTAGCATTTGTCACTCCTTCTCTTCAAGAGTCCTCTTGGAGAGAAGGAGGAAACTTATAGACAGGAGATTGCTACAGCAATCTTTTTCAAAAATTTTGAGTAGCCATGAAGGTGCTAGTACGTCCTCCAATCCTCAAAATCCAAGTCATCAGATAAGGTCTCTAAACAGGCTAAAGTTTCAGAAGGAGGGTTATTGGTGCCACAGTCATTGGAACTGAGTGTACCTTTGATTCGGAGCCAGCTCTTAGTATTGGAGCCGGTCTCTGAAGTTCCTTCTTCACCTCTGCTCCAGTCAGCACCTTCGGTGCACTCTGCTAAGTCCTCAGTCAGCCTTTCAGATTTAGACATGGATCGGCTAGTGTAGGAGCTTTTACAGGCACCAGGACTTGCCAAATTGTTGTCGGCCCCGACCAGCTCGTCGGTGCCGAAGATCATGGAACCGGACTTGTCTACTCTTCCTCTGAGCCATACTGGACTCTCAGAGCCGAAGGAAGTTGAACCGATGGTGGTCGAACCCTTGGAGCCGATACCCACATTGGGGTTATCGGCTCGATCTACTCGGATGTCCTCGGCACCGACCGAGGGCTCTCGGAGCCGACGCTCTCCCGTCAGGTCTGGGGAGGATAGTCACACCGACTTGTCGGTACCGACTCTTCTTCTCGGGGCTTCGGCTCGGATGAGCTTGGCTCCTACCTCAGGCTCGGAGCCCAGGGTTTCAGTGTGGGAGGATCAGACGGTGCTCTTGGGTCCATCCACTCTTTCTTGTCGGAGCCGTGGTGCCTTCGATGCTATGAGGAGAGTTTTGTCTCCAAAGACCATGGAACCGGACTTGTCTACTCTTCCTCTGAGCCATACTGGACTCTCAGAGCCAAAGGAAGTTGAACCGATGGTGGTCGAACTCTTGGAGCCGATACCCACATTGGGGTTATCGGCTCGATCTACTCGGATGTCCTCGGCACCGACCGAGGGCTCTCGGAGCCAACGCTCTCCCGTCGGGTCTGGGGAGGATAGTCGCACCGACTTGTCAGTACCGACTCTTCCTCTCGGGGCTTCGGCTCGGATGAGCTTGGCTCCTGCCTCAGGCTCGGAGCCCAAGGTTTCAGTGTGGGAGGATCGGACGGTGCTCTCGGGTCCATCCACTCTTTCTCGTCGGAGCCATGGTGCGTTCGATGCTATGAGGAGAGTTTTGTCTCCAAAGACAAGGTCAGCATCAGTTCAGCTTTCCCTCTCCCCTCAAGCTCCTGTGTCTACTTCTGCATCTACCGACCCCTCTAAGCGTAGAGACCCCAAGCCTCAAGTACCCCCACAGGGTGTCCCCTGCTCTTCTGAGACCTCCCCAGATCCTCCCACTGAGGAGGTTCCCAGGAAAAGACTGTGCAAGAGGAGGCACTTAGACTCCCCACAGGAGTCTTTGACATCTGACATGGACTTAGATGAATCAGTAGGGTCCCCTCGATCCCTTTGCAGAGATACTAGAGATCCTTAGTCAGAGGGGTGATTGACAGTCCAGGACCCCTACTGAGGATGAGTCTGTGCTCTTGAAGGCTTTTGGGTCTCAACCTTCCACTTCTTGGGTGTCTCCGCCTTATGACGAGCTCATGGAACTAATCTGTTGTAAGGCATGGGAGTCACCGGAAGCCATGGAACCTGTCCCTCATAGACCCAACAAATTCATATCTGCCCCAGTAGATAAGCCATTTTTGACAAAATGAGTGCCTGTGGATGCCATGGTGGTGGCTGCAGCCACCAAAAAGGAAGTATCTGAGACATCCTCTTCTATCCATCCCCCTAACAGAGATTCTAGGGTTATGGATAGATATGGGAAGCGCATGTTTAGTTCAGCGACTTTTTCTCTGCGATCACTGAACTACTTGACCCATTTTACAAGACTACAGAGAGATCTCCTGAAAGATCTAGGAGATACTCTCCAGGGTACAGTAGCTACAGGAGTGGCCGACAAAGTCAATGCCCAGCTCACTACCCTAAACTCAGTAGTGAACTTGTCCATGCGTCTCATATCCTATGCAGCTGATGGTTCGAGTAGAGCTGCTAGTTCGGCCATTGCTCTTCACAGACAAGCCTGGATGCATCTCTGTTCCTTTGCGGAACCCTTCATGTCTTCCTTTACTAATACCCCATTTGATGGCTTATCACTGTTTGGGCCCAAAGTGAAGGAAACTTTAACCAGGTGTGAGCAGGAAGGCAAGACTTTATCTGCCATTGGGGTCCATTTTTCCACTCCTATTCGGCCCTACCCCAAGGGCCCTGGGGGGGGGGGGATGTGGTTCCGAAAAACTCAGGCAGCCTTTCAGGACACACATGGTGAAACCCCCTCTAGAGGCAGAGGAGGGGGTTATAACAGAAGACGCCACCCCCGTGGCAGAGGGGGTCTGCAGCAACAGGGTGACAGGGGTCAGTTCTCCGGTCAGTCCTACCAGTGCTCCTGAAAGGGGGCCCGACTGTTCAGCTCTGGAGGCAGTCGGGGTTGCTTGTCTTTGTACCCAGAAGCTTGGCTAAACATAACATCGGATTCTTGGGTACAAAGCATGATTTCCAGAGGATATTTCATACTGTTCTTTACCCCACCCATTCCTATCAAAAAAATCCCAGATGTTCCATCCAATCTCGGGGAACAAGCGATCATACAGGTCCACAGATTGCTAGAAAAAAGAGTCATCCAACCAGTGCCAGCAGACCAAGTTGGATTCGGAACTTACTCAAGATTCTTTTTGGTACCAAAGAAAACAGGGGACTGGAGACCTATCTTGGACCTCAACAGACTCATCAACTTCATAAAGAAAGAGAAGTTCCGAATGGTCACACTTCAGTCTATTCTTCCCATTTTAGGGAAAGGTGATTGGATGTGCTCCATAGATCTCAAGGATGCGTACTATCACATAAAGATGGACAGATGCTCCAGAGATCATCTGCACTTCCAGCTGGGAGCCAATCATTACCAGTTTTGAGCCCTGCCCTTTGGTCTCACTTCAGCCTCCAGAGTGTTCACCAAATGTATGGCAGTGGTCACGGCTCACCTGAGGCGTCTAGGATTCCAAGTGTTTCCATACTTAGACGATTGGCTCCTCACCGCTACCAGCAGGCATCAATTGATTCAGGCAACACAATACACTCTGACACTCTGACATCAATTAGACATTACGATCAACTTCAAAAAGTCTGCCTTATTGCCATCTCAGCATACCGTTTTTATAGGAGCAGAGTTAGATACCTCAACCACCACTCTACGTCTCCCTTTCAAAAGAGTCTCTCTTCTCCACCAAAATGTCAGCTCACTGGCATCAAAAAACAAAGCTACAGCAGTGGAGGTATTGAAAGTACTAGGTTTGATGGCGGCAGCAATCCTGGCTATACCACTCGCAAGGATGCATATGCGAATCCGTCAATGGCTCCTCTTCGCTCAGTGGTCTTACCAGAAACTACCAATGCACCACATGATTCTTATCACAGATTCTTGCAGGAGAGACCTTCAGTGGTGGTTGACGTCTCTTCATGTTACAATAGGAAGACCCTTTGTTCTCCCCCCCCCCCGTAGCCACTGTGACCACGGATGCTTCCCTGATAGGGTGGGGGGCATTTTCAGGGAAAGACTGCCCAAGGCACATGGACAGATCAAGAATCACATCTGCACATCAATCTTCTAGAGCTGAGAGCAGTACTTCTAGTGTTGCAGTACTTTCAGGACTCACACCCTCTAGGGACTATTGCAATTCAGACCGACAACATGTCAGTAGTCTGGAACTTGAACAAGCAAGGCAGAACCAAGTCTTATCCCCTTTGTCGAGAAGCCCTCAGGGTTTGGCAATGGGCTGTGTTGTCCCAGCATTTTCTGTTAGCAATGCACATCCCAGGGAAATCCAATGTCATAGCGGACAAGCTAAGCAGGGCAATATTACTCCCTCACGAGTGGTCTCTCAAACAACAGGTTGCGGAGTTAATTTTCCGCAAATGGGGCCAGCCTTGCTGCGACCTTTTTGCCAGCCACTTCAATTCAAAATGCAGAAACTACTTTGCCCTGATACCACCTCTGGGTCATCCCCCGAGAGATGCACTGATACATGATTGGCCCCCGGGTCTCCTTTATGCATTTCCACCCTTCCCATTAATACCCAGATTTTTACAGAAAGCAAAATCGCTGGGAAGGAAGGTTATACGCATAGCCCCCTACTGGCCTCGACAGATTTGGTTTCCGTTTCTCCACCATCATCTGTTGGAGGATCCATGGATCCTGGACCCAGTTCCGGACCTTCTGACACACCCGTCAGGGGACCTTCATCCTTCTCTGCAGTCCCAGAAACTGACTGCTTGGCTAATACACTTCCTCTAATTGCCAGGCTTCATTCAATTTCAGAAGATACAAGACAGATTTTCTTGTCTTCTCACAAACCATTTACCAGACAACTATATGGCAGTAAATGGAAAAGGTTCTCAATTTGGGCTAACGAGCAGAACATTGACCCTTTTCGAGCTCTGCTATCTTCCATTTTGGAATTTTTGACAAAAATTTTTAAGAAAGGGGCAGCAGCTGCTGCAGTTCGAGTTCAGTTAGCTGCTATCTCAAATTTTCACCTTGGTCTTGATGGCTCAAATATTATGAGCCATAAATTATCCAGAACCTTCCTTAAAGGCGTTCTTCATATGAGACCTCCGATCAAAATTCCCTTTTCTCCCTGGAATTTAAACCTTATGCTGTCTCAGCTTATTCTTCTTCCCTTTGAACTAGCTTTTTCTTGTGCTTTAAAATTCTTATCTTGAAAAACAATTTTTATTGTGGCCATTATGTCTGCCCGCAGACTGTCAGAACTTCAAGCATTATCCATCAGACCACCCTACATGATCTTCCATGCTGATAGAGTATCTCTCAGAACAAAACCCTCATTTTTACCTAAAGTCTGTTCTGAGTCAAATATCAATCAGGTCATTGAACTACCAGTGTTCTTCCCCAACCACTCTAACAAATTGGAATATATGCTGCATCAACTTGATGTTCACAGACAGCTCAGATTTTATCTTGACAGAACTAAGGATATTAGGAAATCAGATCAACTTTTTGTATCCTTTTTCAGAAGCAAGAAAAGGCAATCCAGTGGCTAAAACAACCTTATCTAAATGGTTATCCGATTGTATATCCTTTGTGTATGAAAATGTGAACATGCCTTTAATGCACAAACCAAAAGCTCATTCTACCAGAGCTGTCTCTACCTCTTCTGCTTTTCAAGCTAAATTGCCCCTTGATGATATTTGCACTGCAGCTACTTAGTCTAAGCCTCATACCTTTATCATGCATTACAAAGTAGATAAGGCTTCTAGGGACAGGCCTTCCTTTGGTTCTGCGGTACCGAAGAACATACTCCCATGAGCCACCCAGGGTTGAGGGTGCTAGGGATGCTACCCATCAGTGAGAATAAACGGCAAGATTTAACAACTTCACATATAGAAGTTATGTACTTACCATAACGTTCCATGTGAGTTGTTTATCTCACCTTTATTCTCATGTCCCTCCCTCCTTCCCCTCCTGGCTGACTGTTGACTTAGAGGCTAGTACCATCCTGGTTATTCAATATTTCTTCTTTCCCTTTGGGAACTGTTCTTCGTAGACATATATAAGAGAGTATGTATAGGTTGTATATATGTATATATATGTATAGACTATTATTCGCAGCAAACAAGATCTGAGGTAATTCCAGCAGTGCATTGTGGGATAAGGGGCTGGTCTCAAGCTACTGGCAAACCTTGAGCTTGCTATCGGCCGTGTCGGAGCCGAGGATCGGCTCCGAAACCATCAGTGAGAATAAAGGTGAGATAAACAACTCACATGGAATGTTATGGTGAGTACATAACTTCTATTTTCAGATTATTAACAATGACGTCTTTCTGTTTTGAACATAATGGTTGGAATGCATTTTGTTATCCAATAACTGAATTCATGGGTAATCTAATTCCATTTGTAACAAGACTGATATGTAAACAAAATAAAAAAAATGGAACTACATCTTCTGGAGTTTACTTACTGTCATCACTGTAAAATGTAACTGCTTTTAATGAATGTGTTGCACTCATAGAATTTTATGTCTTAAATTTAGTGAATGGAATGTATTCCATGGGAAAAATGTACATAGACACTTTGGAAATTATGGCAGTTTTTATTTCAAAATACAACAACATAATTCAATACTTGCCACAGTAATACAATGTGTTACATAAGTAATTTACTGGGAATACATAATACTACATAACATTGCCTGTGTGAGTGAATGTATGCGAGTATTACACTGCATCCATGAAGTACTTTGGTATATAAAATGTTGACTTTTATAACAGCTGCAACTAAAATATGGCAGAAAATGCCTGAAGTGGAAAATGTTAATGTTAAATACTGCTACATGGGTTACATATTCCTCTGAAATTAATGTCCTTCAAGGGAAGCATAGTTCATCCTACTACTACTGTAGGACTAATAACAAAACTTGAAGCAGCTTTTAGACAATGACAGAAAAGGAAACACCCATGCAGGGCTTTAATAGTTGTGTGATGTGCTGATTGTGTGTACTCAGTACAACTGTTAATTACATTTGTTTTACATTATTTACAAGGCTGCTACCCAATAACACAGGAAAATTCAACAAAATCAGATTTCATTTTCAATTAACAATGAAACAAGATTTATGCAAAAAAAGGCAGTATCACAGCCTGAACAACTGGTCAAATTATTTTATTGAGGATTTGAATAAATGAGGAGTGGAATTATTCATTAATCTTGACAAAATGAAGTAGCATTTATTCTTTGCTCTTCAAATGTCTGTAAAAAGATACAGATAAAACAAGTATTCTAGTTGTAAACAAACTAAAGATGCTTGGAAGTTAAATCATGCAGCAGTAACTCTGTCTTTGTATGTATTTATACACGTGACTGAGTACACGTGCTCTTCACAATGACTCAGAATACGTTTTTTCTTTGCATGGTTATATGGTCTTGTGTGTGCATACATTTATAGACTTCTGAGTTACCATGTGCATCTCCGCATGGGCATAAGTACATTATATTTAGTACATGAAGTTCTTACACGTCTTGGATACTGTACAGCAAATGTAACAAAATATGCTTACAGAAATTACAGCAACATAACTCCTGCAATGACAAATTCTAATAATACATTACAACTGTGCAACAGAAACACTGGTAATACATAACATATATTCATGGAAAATAATATCTCCATCTGTGCAACATAAACTAAAACATACAAGTGAAAACACTGAATGTCTGTCATAATACAGTTGTACACAGCAGGTTGTCACAAAAAGCATCACTAAAAACAAATATACATTTAGGATTACACTCACTGAGTACTTCAAATATTACAGTGCAAGAATGTGAACACAAATGACTTTATGACAACATGGTAATGTAACTTGTACATTCTTCGCAAAGGAACAAAAGCAAAGGTTGAAAGTAATCCTCTAATATTCATAAGTGATCAGTATGAACTGTGATAGATAGTTAACCTCAAGGCACAATCGAAAGCTAAATATTTAACTTACATCAAACATCTATAAATCCAGTGTTGGAATCTGAAGGGAATGTTTGCCTAATTTTGCAAACAACACAAGATGGCAGAACTCTTCTATTACTTCATCCCAAATTTTTCCATATACAGTATACAAGTCAACGATAGCTCATGTACCAAATTTACCTAACAGATGCTATAAGAAATTGCATTGTGTAATTTTTCCAAGAACTAACATGTTGATTTGCAAGTAGTTAAATGAAAAACATTAGTATGTGCAACAATAATCATGATTGACTACTGAACACATTTAAAAAATGTAACATTACAAATAATACATATGTAAGCAAGGAACTGAAATATATCAATCTGTTTAAATAATACATTATAAATTAACTGTTAAAATGATATTCATTTGTTTTTAAATAAGCCATTTCTGCAATAAAAAACAAGTACTACTCCAACACTCCTTCAAAGGTTATTGTTCACATAAGAAACTGTAGTTAAAAAAAAAAAGAAAAGAAGTCATATAGTACAGTACATTTTGCATGCTATGCAATTAGTTATTATAAAAAGAACCAATGGAATAAGGTATATATACCTGAGCAAGTCTCAGAATTCTTGAGACACATATGAAAAAATAAAAATTAATACTGTTTCAACCACATCGGCTTCCCTAAATGACATGCACTATTGCCTAAAAATCGGTCTTTCTACTTACGGTTTACGAGGTTCTGCATTCCCTACTGACCCCTCTTTATATTGATGAATTCATTGAAAGATGATTCTAAAATGGCTTCAGTATAGCATAGGGCCTCAATGTCGGGATGGTGAGTAATGCAGTTACATGAAGTTATTGCTTCAAACTTCTACTAAATCAAAGCATAAAAAATGGCAGCATCTATTCTCTCTCTCTAGAAGAACGCATTGCAGCACAATTTCAACATGAACACCTAACAACAGAGAGTCAGACAAACCTCACACACATTTACTACTTTAGAAAAGCATACATTCTACATAAATTATATATTTAACTATATATATATATATATATATATATATATATATATATATAGTTCCCTTTCATGTGATCAAATTTCTCTAAACTCGAAAGTCATAAACTCGAAACCAGAATCTCGAATTTAGAGAAACTCGAACATATGAAAGGGACAAAAAAAAATTAACACCTTTCAAATGTTTTTGCAGGGGAGCTTTGCCCCCCTGCACCCTCCACACCCCCCCTACTTAAATATACCTACTCCGAGATCGCACTATAGTGAAGGAAAGGGAAATCTGCCATTACGCACTATACATGTAAGTGCAAAATGGAAGATTTTCCATTCCTCCGCTATACTGCGGTCACAGAACATTCACATTTAAACTGCTAGGGTACATGGGGACCTCACCCCCTGCAGTAAGGTAAGTTAACTTTTTATTTTTTTTTAAACCTAAGGCTCCCATTCACAATTTCATCTGAATGGAAGTTTGAGATTCTGGTCTCGAGATTATGAATTTCGAGCTTCCATCCATTTGATCTTGTGAAGGGGAACTATATATATATATATATATATATATATATATATATATATATATTTTTTTTTTTTTTTAATAACATTCTTCAAATTAAAAAAAGAAATAATTGAAACACAATGAAAAACATACATTAATGCACACCAGAACTTCTCAAATGAAATGCACTGCATAATTATAACCAGAAATAAAATTATGTAACCACCTGTCAATGCTGTGCTTTGAATAAAAACATCAAATCTGAATTCTGAATAAAGGACAAAAAGTTAAATGGTAATGTCTTCCCATAGTTAAAAACATGATTTAGAATACATAATGAGAAATTAATACAATTAAACTTGAGGAATAATCTTACCACTGATCAACATCCGGAATGTTCTCATCTGAATGAGATGCGCCTTCACCACTTCTTCTTCATGTACTTTTGGCTCAGTTCCTCTTTACTGCCTTTCTTGGTACAGGGTCACAACTGTAAGGGTCTAGAGGCAGGAGAGAGCATCACAATCCCTGTGCACATTATCTTGATCCATAAAGTATTCAACTAATAGAAGAAATTCATTACTAACAGTTTTAGTAAGTAATGTGACTAATACATGTCATACATTATGGCATTGCATCAAGCTCCTGCACCATGTCATGGTAGTCAGTAAAGCAGGGGTCCATTCATACAATGGAAAAAAAAATGCTTCTCATCACTGTTACATCAGAGCACACACAAACATGCCCCAAAATACAAATGGAAAACCAGCACAGACAGTCACAGAAAAGACAAAATCAGAAACAGACAAAAATTCAGTTCTCCATATGTGCAAAGCAAATGACACACAAACGCACTCACATAAAACCATAATGCCTACCATAACATGAAAAAACTGCTTATACTTACTGTATACCTTCTACTTATAAACCTGCAGAAAAGTAAATGGAGCACAGTAATCAGCATGCGGTACTTATACTTACCGTATACCTCCTGGTTATAAACCCTCAGAAAAGTAAATGGAGCACAGTAATCAGCATAAAGTGCTTATAGTTATCGTATACCACCTGGTGATAAACCTGCAGAAAAGTAAATGGACCACAGCAATTAGCATGCAGTGCTGATACTTACTGTATACCTCCTGGTTATAAACCTGCAGAAAAGTCAACAGAGCACAGTAATCAGCATGCAGTGCTTATAGTTACTGTATACCTCCTGGTTATAAACCCTCAGAAAAGTAAATGGAGCACGGTAATCAGCATGCAGTGCTGATACTTACCGTACACCACCTAGTGATAAACCTGCAGAAAAGTAAATGGACCACAGCAATTAGCATGCAGTGCTGATACTTACTGTATACCTCCTGGTTATAAACCTGCAGAAAAGTCAACAGAGCACAGTAATCAGCATGCAGTGCTTATAGTTACCGTATACCTCCTGGTTATAAACCCTCAGAAAAGTAAATGGAGCACAGTAATCAGCATGCAGTGCTGATACTTACCGTACACCTCCTGGTGATAAAACTGCAGAAAAGTAAACTGACCATAGCAATTAGCATGCAGTGCTGATACTTACTGTATACCTCCTGGTTATAAACCTGCAGAAAAGTCAACAGAGCACAGTAATCAGCATGCAGTGCTTATAGTTACCATATACCTCCTGGTTATAAACCCTCAGAAAAGTAAATGGAGCACAGTAATCAGCATGCAGTGCTGATACTTACCGTACACCTCCTGGTGATAAACCTGAAGAAAAGTAAACTGACCATAGCAATTAGCATGCAGTGCTGATACTTACTGTATACCTCCTGGTTATAAACCTGCAGAAAAGTCAACAGAGCACAGTAATCAGCATGCAGTGCTTATAGTTACCATATACCTCCTGGTTATAAACCCTGAGAAAAGTAAATGGAACACAGTAATCAGCATGCAGTGCTGATACTTACCGTACACCTCCTGGTGATAAACCTGCAGAAAAGTAAACTGACCATAGCAATCAGTATGCAGTAGCTCAAAAGATGGCAGCAGTGCAGTTCAGAGTGAAAAACAACATGCAAGCATTCAAAGAAAATACATTTAATATTATAAATGCAAAATGTTTTCAAAATAACTTTAAACATATATATTCCTAAACATTCCAAAAGTCAACATCTGTGGCATCCTGGTAAAATATTTTCAGTATGAAGAAGGGGATAACATAACACACCACACAGAAAGAATGGTTGTGTGTGTGTGTGTGTGTGTGTGTGTGTGTGTGTGTGTGTGTGTGTGTGTGTGTGTGTGTGTATGTATGGGTCTACTTTAAAATATCAAATTAGCATAATGTTGACTTGCAGAACATCAAGATGAAAACCACAAAACTCTACATTAACGAATGTTGACATCATCATACATTTTCATCGCAAAAGGAGGCAGTTGGCCGACAAGGTGAATTTTGCCCTTTTCTCACTATAGTGCGATCTCAGAGTTAGTATATTTAGTTAGGAGGGTGTGGGGGCAAAGATCCTCCACTTGGGTGTTTTTTTTCCTTCAGTTTGCATTTTATGTACTGGTGGCCAAGTGTTTACTTGCTCAGTGAAAACTTACGATAATGTGAATGTTCATTGCTGTAAAGTTTTGTGGTTTTCATCTTGATGTTCGGTAAGTCGATGTTATGGTAATCGCTGTTTTAAAGTAGATCCATATATATATATATATATATATATATATATATATATATATATATATATTCGCAGACACATATATGCATATACATATAAATATATATACATGCATATGTTTATATATACGTACACAAACATGTACATACATACAAATACTCAAAATGCAATATACACAGATTACATTACTGCATTATTGAGAACAATGTAATAATATTACTCACAGTGAAGCAAATTCATTTACAATGAAAAACACAGTTACTGTACAGACAGAAAACATTGTACAACATAACTTAGATGAATGTGTAATCCATGGCATACATAACAAAATCCGACAGAAAATATCTAAGCCATATCATCACTTTAAGTCATTCTGATTCTATACAATAGCTCATACATTGCATAATGACAGCCACTTGCTTGTAACGTTAATATGTTAACAGCAAACCACCCATATCAACTTCCCTGTAATGACATGCACTCTGTTTCTGAAGAATTACATCATACAATATTTTATAGACAATCATTCCATTCCGAGTACTTGGTTAATCAGGATCATATACAGCAGTATGACTATGCAGCACTCCACATTCATTTGTCATATTACTGATGCAAATTTTCTGAAAACAAGAGTAGCCATACTCAGAATTAAAATTATAAAAAAAATTGACTGCTAATTTCATACACTGCACTATTAACACAATACAAACTATGCATGCCAATAACGTTGACCTCATGGTCATCCTAATATCAGTAAAAACAGCAATTATCTTACTACAGAAACTCATAGGTGTCTCCTAACACCCATGACACCTACATAATAAGATAACAGGAAATAATGACAGCAATTAATATATTCAATATAAAAGATGCACCCCTGCTATGACAAAGTCAAACTCAAAGTCAAAAGTCCAAGTAAACTTTATTGTCATTCAGAAATCACACAAGTGCAAAACTGAATGAAATTCTGTGTCTCCGGACTCAATGTGCAAACAACAAATAGACTAATTTCACAGACATTTACACATATAACACCTAGCTATTACATCATGGACATGCAGGTAGACTAATACTGCACATAATTAGAAGCACATTTTAACACTTTTTGCAGGAGACTTTGGTATTGCACAGGTACTTGGTTAAGACATTGCATTGATACTGTCACAAAAAGAGACACTTGAGTATTGCACTGTGAAAATTAGAGTATTGTACTATGGACCATAGAGTACTGCACTTTGGTTAATTTACGAATTTCCAACATGTATTGCACTGAAAGAAGCAGGGGTGGCTCGTGCTATAGGACTGCAGGACTGCAGCCCTCCCACCTAAAAAAAATAAAAATAGAACAGAGAAACACAGAATCAAAAACGGTAAAATTCCTGGAAGTGTATGCATGCGCACACACTCTCAGACTGCTTTCCCAGCAGTTTAGATAAGGGGAAAGGCATCTCAGCCCCAAGATGCTCAGCAGTCTGTGCGGCAGTGACTTCACGAAATGGAGGCACCCCGGACTGCAGAAGTTGCGGATCTGGACTGTAAGGAATAGTTTGGGATGGACCAATCGTGAAAGGAATACTGGCTGTTCAGATATCGGCAGCAACGGAGCAGTTATTTGGCTCGTCGGCAAAGTGGATAGGGGAGCAGTTATTTATTTAGCTCATCAGTGGGACTGTTTGGATATCGGAGACCAGGTAAGGTGTGTGTGTGTGTGTGTGTGTGTGTGTGTGTGTGTGTGTGTGTGTGTGTGTGTGTGTGTGTGTGTGTGTGCAATGCCCCAGTTGCTATATACTGGTGGCTAGAGCAGACTCATGGTGGTGTGGTAGGGAATACCTCAGGCCTGAACCCTGTACCTTGTATGCAGGTGTTAAGGGCCTGAATTCCCTACCCACCACCATTTGTAAAAAATTTGCAGATTTTTGCCTCATATTTGATCTGTTCTGTTCCTTATAATATCTGTGGTTTCTAAATGTTTAAATGCTTAATGTTTGATGGTGCAGTGGTAGCATTGTTGCCTCACAGCCATTGGTTCTCAGGTTTGATTTTTGGCTGGGGTGCCTTCGGTGTGGGGTCTGCATCTTCCCCCTGTGTTTGTGTGGGTTTGCTTTTGTGTCCTCCCATGTTACAAAGACATGTCTGCATTATTTCTTCCTGGGCCTCTGCAGAAAATTGTTTTTTTGTTCCAAGTCAGACTGTCCTGGTTAACAAATGTTAAATAAAATTGACAGGCATTTGAATTTCAGACTTCAGGTTTCTGAATGTTTAATTCTGTACATATTTGATGGTGCAGTGGTAGCATTGTTGCCTCACAGCTATAGGTTTTCTGGTTTGATTCTTGGCTGGGGTGCCTTCTGTGTGGAGTCTGCATCTCCTCTCATGTTTGTGTGGATTTGCTCTGGTGTCTTGCCATTTTACAAAGACATGTGTCTGCAGTATTTCTCCCTGGGCCTCTGCTGAAAATTGTGTTTGTTCCATCAGAAGTAAAATTGACAGGCATTTGAATTTCAGACTTCATATTCTTCAGAAAATACATAGTAACACGACCTTTTATTCTAGCAATTTTCTAAGTTTATAAGATGAATATTTGAAATTTGTCTCTATTTGTGGGACTGTATTCCCCCATTATTGGCTTCGTCCAGGTTTTTTGTGCTAAGGTTGATAGCTATGGCAAGAACTGAATTCACTGAATATGTTTGAGGGCTGTATTCCCTCATTACTGGGTTTGTCTAGGTGTTTTGCACTAAGAGGTTGACAGCTATGGTGAGAACTGAATTCACTAAATGGTAGCCAATTAAGTTTCAGTCATCCTCTCTTTCACAAAGCAGCTGATTTGGCGTAGTGGTATGTTGCTCTGACTGTTTTGCACAGGGACCTTGTCAGTAAAATGTATGGTGGTAACACAGCATTTCTCTTTCACAAAGCAGCTGATTTGGCGTAGTGGTATGTTGCTCTGACATTTGCACAGGGACCTTGGCAGTAAAAATGTATGGTGGTAACACAGCATTTTATTCTAGCAACTTTCCAAGGTTATACAAGCAATGTTTAATGTGTCCCTGGTTTTTGGGCTTTTGACCCCCCCCCCCCAATAAATTTTGGCTTTTTCCAGATCTCTTGTGCTGTGAAGTTGAGATGCAGTTGAGTATTGAGTAGATTTTACAAGGAGCTGAGATCTGCAGGGGAAGAGAAGTTTAGTGCAGCTTATGCTGAGTTGGCTTGTACTGTTAATAGCACAACAGGTTGTGTACTTGCTTTTGATGCAGAAGGCTGTGGGTTCTGCTCCCACAAGGGTTGGATACTGCTGTACTGAGAATGTCCTCCTTGGTGAAGATACTAATTATGAGCCTGTTATCAGTTTGCCATCCATTTCCTCTTGCAATATTGCTAGCTTGTCATTTTTTTTTAATGTAATATAGGCAATTTATTCCTCAGGGGCTATAGACACTTTATTTTTCGATGAAACCATGAAATATAAAGGTGTTTGCTAGCAGCAACCTCTTCATTAGTTACAGATTTCTTTAATGTGGAATTATTTAGATGACTTTTACTTCTTCAGAGATTGTGTATATTTACTAATAATGGACTGTAGAATTGTGCATATTTACTGATAATGGACTGTAGAATTGTGCATATTTACTGATAATGATGGATTGTAGAATTGTGCATATTTACTGATAATGGTGGACTGTAGAATTGTGCATATTTACTGATAATGATGGACTGTAGAATTGTGCATATTTACTGATAATGGTGGACTGTAGAAGTCTGAGTAGACTTTTATGATGGTAATGTTCTGAACTGGGCAGTTTTGTCATTATGGATGCATGCATTTTGTTTCATTGCTTACTGGAAAAATGTTCAAAACAAATTTAAAACGCCCTCTAACAACTGTACTATATTGTACAAGGAATATAATTTAGTACAATCAGGGAGGACAGGAAGAAATGGAAACAGGTGATCTGCTGTGGTGACCCCTAACGGGAACAGCCGAAAGAAGATGATGATGATGACAATCAGGAAGGTGTATCAAAGAGCACATGTATATTTCATATGCAAGGGGCCTATGATTTGAAAACAGCCCAAAAATGATCTTTATCTGCCACTGGCAACATGTATTTTCTTTGAATGTGCGTTTCAATGCTGTTTCAATTAATGTGAGTTTGAAGGGCAGAGAAGTTTTAATGCTGTCTGTTTTCATTGTGAGATTGCATTGCTTTGTTTAGCAGATGTCTTAGTGTTTGTGCTGTAAAATGCAAAATAAAACTTTCAAATGAAGTCCAAATCATCATAGAAGTAAAGCAGTGTGCACATTAGTGTTTATGGTAAATGGAGTGAAATAGCCAAGTAATGGATCCTTAGAAAGGCTGCAGAGGCTCCATTCGACCATGATTTTGTGAGGGGGAAGGGCGGCAAACTCAAACAGACCCAGCTGAACTATACCTCTCAACTGTCCAGATTTTTAAAGAATGAATACATTTTTGCTTCTTATTTTTGGTTTGTTCCTCATAAAATTTGTAGTTTTCTGGCAAATCATTTAGGAATTAAGACACTAAATAATGATACACTGAGTTTCAGACTTCATAACCTTCAGAAAAATGCATGCTAAAGTAAGACCTGTTATTCTATCAACTGTCTCAATTTATACAAGAGCAATTTTTAATACTGTTTATATGTTCCCCCAATATATTCGGCCTTGTCCAGATTTATTGCATTAACAGGTTGAGAGGTACATGCAAATAAATTGCTTTATAGAATTAGGCATTGCCAACTTCTCAACTGTCCCCGATTTTGGCTCAAAATGTTGCTCTTCCCCCTAATAATCCCTCCGCAAAATAGCAATTTTGGAAGAAAACATGGAGGGTTTACAATTAAGAAATAACTGTAATAATCAAAGTTACAGATTACTTTTATTTCAGAAATGCATGTAGATTCTTTTATTTTGTCAGCTGCTCAAGTTAGCAGTACTAATATTAAAGTGTCCCTTCTTTGACAGATTCCCAGCTATATTATGTGGCTATTTTATATTTTTGCATCACATTTTTGATCCATTTTTCATAAATTTTTTTTTTTTTTGGCAAATTAGTGACAAATCATTAAAGACTGAAGTTAGAAAATAATGACAGACATTTGAGTTTCAGATTTCATACCCTTCAGAAAATTCATACTAATGCAAGACCTATTCTATTATCTTTGTAAGTTTATAAGAGCGATATTTAAAAATTGTCCTTATTTTTGGGCCTTTGTCCCACTTCTATGTATGGCTTTGTCCAGATTTCTTGCTCTGAGGTTGAGAGGTATGACAAATGTGTCAAGGCCATCACAGTCAGCCAGAGACATTTCAAATTGTGACATACTTGTTGCACCCCACTCCCCCGTGTAGTGACTCTGGATGTGTCCAAGCAAGGCAAGGAGTAGTTATGCAGTGTAAATGTGCAGAGCGTCCCCCCATCCAAGGTAGACACAAGTACTACAGTGGCTTTTCATCTGTCCTTGATTTTGCAGAATGGTCTGGTTTCTGTCATATTTTTGTACTGTTGATTTATGCTTATTACTCAGAAAGTGCCTGTTGCTCTGTGTTTAAGTAACAATGCTTTAATGACCATAAGGTAAGCTTGTCTGAGAGCATAAGATGCAAGTAAGCTTTAATAAGCATACTGTTAAAGAATTGCCAACATTGAAAGCCTTTCTGTTGTTGCCATGCAGATAATACTTAACTAGATAATGTCTAAGCCTTGGGTATTGAAGGACAGGATTACATTATTTTAAAAAGCTCATTACACTTGTTGGAGACTTCCAGTCATCTCTACAGGCTTTACCCGTAAACTAAACAGAATGCCAATCATGTGTGGTCCATAACCTGTACAGTAATCCTATAAGCAATGTATCTTGAGCTTGTTTCTTGTTTGCTTTTAATTTTTTACTTTGATCATGTTTTCCCCATGAAACAGGTAGATAGTTGTCAGGCAGCAGGTCTTTTTTGGATAAGAAACATTTTTACAAGTGGGGGCATCACAGAGATTTCTACTATCAGCATGTTACTTGGTACTTTAATAAAGCTGAATATAAATTATAATTAGAACTGCAGTGCAATGAGAAGTGGTTTGAGTTGAGTGCTGCTTGTTTTCCTTATACTTGATTTTGACTGGCATTCCAGTAATGTATTTAAAAATAAATTTATTTTTTCATGCCTCACAACCTTTTGTTTCCATCTAGATATTAAGTAAGCTGTCATGCAGCCAATGCATTGAAATATTTTTATTCTTCTACACTTATTTTTGTCTTGATTGGACTCTCATAATAACAGTTTGGCACCCAGGGCAGCGTATTTAATTAAAGTTAGTTTTGTAGTTTTGAGCATAGCTCCTCCCTGTTCTAGTTGGCCACACCCTTTCCCATTGACCCCACCCATTCAGCTGTCTCCTGCAGCCCCCCCTTTGATTTGAAGTCACCAGCCGCCACTGGAAAGAAAAGATATTTTATGGGATTGCTACTGCCCTAGATAGCCTATAAGTTAACAGACAAGACACAGCAATGACACTGAAACACAAATGCATACATTTACACAACAGGAATGCATACAGTTTGAAAGACTGCCTGATACTCTGTTAGCAGACACAATTACCTTTCATAATACAATTATTGAACACACCATTGTGGATCTGCAAAGTCAGCACCATTTCAATCACAGATGGTTTAATGTGCTTTATTTGTATAGTACATGCATTTTACAATACATAAAATATCATTAAAATAAATGTAAGATGATCAAATGACATTGCAATCGCATAAGAAAGGTAAGAATGCAGCAGTACAACAGCAGATTAACGACTATGCACACGAGCTTTAAAGGCTATTAATTCCTCTGGTGTACCAATGCATAAAATACAGACATCTGCAAAAACATGACTGATCTCAGCATCTACGCCTAGTAAAACAATAAGAAAATGGTACTCATCCTGACACTTCAACAAACAATTTCTATCTTCCCAGCACATGTAGCCGAAATCTATATTATCATTCATTCATTCATTCATTCATTCATTCATTCATTCATTTAATTCATTCTCTGATTGTGCACTTAACGCAGTTCAAGGTCACAAATGAACTAAAGCTTATTCTAGCATTCAGTGGGTGCACACACACACACACACACACACACACACACACACACACACACACACACACACACACACACACACACACACACACACACTCTAACAGTCAGTATGCAGATAAAACCCTTGGCCTGCTTGTAGTTTTCAACAGTCCTGTAAACATAGTGTATTTGTAAATAATGTCCAACTTTTGGCACCTGAAACTCGGGTGGTTCTTTTACTCTAACTAATTAATCCTTATCTGTAAACAAGAAAATGCACTTGATTTGTACTGCTTGTGGGGAAGTTGTAGTATTTGGCATTTTATTTATTAGTAATAATGTTAAAGTGTCAGAATCATAAGCCATTGCAGATTTGGGTTTGTTTTTTAGCAATAACTGCATATTTTTTTTTCTTTTCAAAGCCCTTTTGATTTTTGGGACAGAGTAGAAAGGAAGCTTAAGACTGATGCATACTGTTTAATTTAAGACCATATATGTAACTGAACACTGGTAAATTATCATGTTTCTAAGCAAAAAAGTAAATTATTATTATTATTGTTGTTCTTGAAATTTCCTTAACGACTTTCTGCAGTGATTAATAGGGTCCCTATTAGATGAACGAAAAGGAAATCTATCAAACAGCTGAAAAGTCGAATATTCCGGACCTCGAGATTGGTTTTGTGAGATCGCGGTACAGTGAAGATCTGAATATGTGCCCTTTCCTCACTGTAGTGCGATCTCGGAGTCGGTATATATAATTAGCGAGGGGCGTGGAGGGCACAGCCCCCCCACAAATCCAATGTTGAGGTCCGGAATATTCGACTTTTTAGCCGTTTGACAGATTGCCTTTTCGTTGTTATAATAGGGACCCAATTAATATACTATATAGGCTTTTTTCATAATTTGATGAAAGTATCTTTATTGTTTCTACCACACTGGTTATTATAGACATAATCATCAAGCTCATAAAATTTCATACTACAATATTATAATCAAGCTGTCTGTTAATGTATTTAACATGAAACATCACGTTGCACAATACTTATTCTATACTTATTCCATACATTTTCTTGCTCCTATTGACCACTTTGTACAAACTTTTAACACTTCTGTTATTGTGTAGCAGTCATCAGTAATAGAATACATTTGGGTCAATACTTCACAGAATGTGCAAGCATTCATAATACCCTGTTGTAAGGAGCCATGCTGTTATGTTGATGTACAAATCACATTGCAAAACATTAAGACACAACATCTAATAAGCTTTCTTGTTATAGAGATACCAAGGGTTAAGAATCATATTATTCTGATGTCTATATGCCAGTCTGAATTCCAGATTTAGTGTTTATTTCATAAAATTGACATAAATTCTCACTTGTTATTCTATAAAATATTTTAAAAAATGGAATGATTGCTCAAACTCATACATTCTGTTCATACATCTCCATTTCTTGTTTTCAGTCACACGATGTAATATAACTCACTTCAATTAATCTTTTATTCAAATATATCCGTACAAATCAAAATCTGTATTAATCCAGTGAGGTAATAACAGAAAAAAAGAATTTTTATATATATATATATATATATATATATATATATATATATAGATATATATATATATATATATATATATATATATATATATATATATAGATATATATATAGATATATATACAGAGAGAGAGGGGGGAACTATAGCTATATATGGGTCTAGTTTGAAATATCAGTGTTTCAGAATGTCGACATGCAGTTTATTGAGATGAAAATGTTGATGCTCTGAAACATTGTAACCAAATAAAAACTATATTTTTTGCAGGAGAGCCATCCCCCTGCAACCCCCTACCCCACATAATGCTAATTAAAGATACCAGCTTCGAGATCACACTACGATGGGGAAGAGGGTAAATTCCTTAATCTCTTCTATACCACAGTCTCAGCAACATTTTTCCTGTAGTATTCTATGTTCAATGTTTCAGAGCATCAGCATTTTTGTCTCGATAATTTGCATGTCGATGTTCAGAAATATCAGTATTTTCACTCAATCTAAAAACAAAAAAACAAAAAAAAAACAAAAGAAAAACTGAAAACAATTTATTTTTTTTTTGCAGGGGGCAATCCTCCATGTACCACACACAACCCCTATTAACTACAAATACTAACTGTGACATCACACAACAGAGTGGAAAGAACAAATTCCTAGACCCAGCTGTACCATACTCTCACATGCAAAGCAGCTGGCAGGCTGAAAAATAAGGGGGAAAGAACATTCATTCTTTTAGCATTTGCTCTTACAGGTTTAAAAAGGCTCTAGGGCTGTTAGCCTAGTAACCTTTCATGGTCCTATGCTGTCCATTGAGCTCATGTGACACATTTTGTTCATAATAAGATATGATCTGCTGAAATTATGTATAGCAGTTGTTTGAGTCTCTGGCATGTTAGGACTAGTTTAGTGTATATGGTGACTTGTATTGGTTGAAGTATTATTAGCATTACTGCTTACAGAGTACCAAGGTTAATTATTCTGAATTATACACTTTTGTCAGTAACTTGTAATAAAGTTTGGTAATCTGAAGTTGTCAGTTAACCAAAGGTAGACTACTCCATGTTTAGACTTAATGACAATATAAACGTACAGCAATTATTGTGCTTACATTAAATAACCTTGCCATTTAGAAATGAATGGTCTACAAATGCCATATTTGCTAAGTATCTCACATTCCAGCCCTTGGTTCATAGCCTGTGCATATTGTACAAGCAGTATTTGACATATAAGTTTCAGGGTTAATGTGATCCAGGACTATGAAAACGTTATGTCTTCTGTCCATAATTAGTTTCAGTTCCTAGCTCTTCTTTGAGACTGGTCCATACCTCTCAGACGTGCTTTGCAAATGTAAAGGGCACTGCATACCTGCAAAGGATTTAGCAGCTGGTGTTGGAAAATATTGTTGATTTTCTTAGTTCAAAAACTAACCACAGATTCCCAATTGGAAAGGCAGCCAGGATGCAAACTCGACAGGTTCATGTATTGGGATGGCTTTGTAGTGGCCGCTACCAAAGCAGACCTAAAGACAGGCTGCTGGCATGGACATACGGGGAAATGTTTTGAGACAGGGCAGTACAAGAGAGGACAAGACTGGAAGAGTAAGTATACTGAGTTCAGAGATGAAGTCAACCACTATACACACCATTAATTCCCCTGTTCTAGTCCTGATTTCAATGGTGACTTCAGAGATGAAGTCAACCACTATACACACCATTAATTCCCCTGTTCTAGTCCTGATTTCAATTGCACAGGAGCACAGGATACACATTCTGTCACACACTTTTACCCTCTAGCAAAAACTGTCACCACTTCCAAAACAAAGGAGAACTTTATCATGGCTATGCTATGGGACCCCTTTACTCCAAGTCAGACAGACTCTGATAAGTATAGGTCAGCTGTACATTTTGTCTCCATGTTGCTATCCTGTAGTCCTGTAACAATAGCCATTATGCTCTATAAAATGCTGATTTGGTTTGTATGAGGTCAGTCCAGTTTCCTCATGTGCCTTAACTGTTCTGTTTTAGTTTGACTATAGATGGTACACAAATATTTTGTCTGCATTTTTCTTACATTTGTGCAGTACATACGTATATACATTCTGGTCAAAAAGAAATTAGTTGGCAATTTTGGAATGTTCTTAAACTATTCATTTAAGTTTATTCTGGCATGCATTTAATTTTGTCTTGACTGAATAGGTGCTATGGTTCAACTTTCCTTCTAGAAAAGTTATGCAAGCTAATATCGCTAAATACAATTAAAGCTATTTTCCAGAAAAAAATTGGTGCCACTAAAACTATGCTTTTGAAAACTTTATTTCCTTTTTTGCTACCAAGTTTTAGTTATTAAATAAAACATAAATGTCTAACAGGCTCTCCAGTCAAGCACAAAATGTATTTGAAATACCAGTATAACACATTCTCTTTTACAAAGCAAGCAAATAATATAATGATTGAGTATGCTTCAAAGGATTTAAGCATATCCCCAGAAATGTGCTGAAGGGTGAAACAGGTGCTGTTAGCTTCACCTCACACCCAAAATCTGTTACTACACTTCATGAGGACCATATTATACAATACACTAAGAATAAGCATTGCTCTGTATAACTTACTCATAACCACCTTTACCCTTAGGGTTAAATAAAACCAAAGTGGGGTAACTTGTAAAGCATCTAAAGCAAGAGTAGGTTATTGCCGTTATACAATTGATTTATTTAAAAAGGTTGATATACTTACAGAAGTTCATTGTTTAGCAGAACTGTTTTTCTTTTCCCAGTGTTCCATTGTGGATAGGGTGCGGTCATGCAGATATCCAACTAGATGCTGTTGTACACATCATGACGTTAACGTTATATACTTAGTCTTTGCTGTTGTATGCTCCTATTAGCAACATGGACTTCAGACTCTGGGTAACCCCTATTTAAAAAGTCAGAGACCACAACATCCAATTGTTCGGACATCCTATCATGTACAGTATGTACTTGCATCGTAATAGCATGCATCCTCCATTTATGTTTGGAAATATAAAAAATCAGATGCAAACAAGTAGTTAGACTCAATACTGTACATGATAGGATGTCCGAACAATTGGATGTTGTGGTCTCTGACTTTTTAAATAGGGGTTTCGCAGAGTCTGAAGTCCGTGTTGCTAATAGGAGCATACAACAGCAAAGACAAAGCATATGGCTTCAGCCCTATTTTGGTAGTGTGGGTCAGGACAGAGCTAGAGCAGGACCACAAGTAAATAAAATGAGGTGTATGCTTACCTATAACAGGAACACTGAAGCAGTAAAAAATATTATTAGGCAACACTGGTCCATTTTTAAGGGACGTCCCAGCATTAAAGGAAATAGTAGGGGATCCACCAGCTTTTGGGTACAAAAGGAAGAACACTTTGAAACAGATGTTATGTTATAAGGAGCAACCCAAGGAATTTTTTAAGGTAGGAAATGTGAAACAAGGCACATTTAAATGTGGGAATTATGTTTACTGCAAGCATATATTCAGAGAAATCCATTGCACATCCCATGACAGGTACAGGGTTTGTTTTACATGCATATGAGAATTGCAACACAAGCAATTTAATATACTTAGCTAGGTGTGAAATCTGTGATGCTTTTTATGTGGGCATGACAAATAGGAAATTTAAAGAGCGTATAGCCTGTCATCTCAGTAATATTAGACATAGAGTAGTTACAAATGCTCTAAGTAAGCACATTATAGAGAAAGGTGATCAACATAGTTTTAAGTTTATGATTGTAAAAGTAATTTATAGACCATTGCAGGGTGGGAATATAAAACGTTTAACTGAAAATGAAGGGATGAGATGGATTTTAAGAATGAGAGCGTTTGTACCACCTAGTCTTAATGATAGTTTACTTTAAAGCCTTATTTAAATATGCTGCATCAGAAGGTGTAATTAGAGTCATGTGACTTTTTAAAATGTATTTAAGTTATGTCGTTTAATTGATAGTATTTATTTCGCCTGAAGAAGCCTTGAAGGTGAAAGTGTTTACTTGCAAACTTGAACCTGGATTAAACATTTGTTGTTTTAGAGTGTTTCCAGTTTTCTTTTTCTTTTTGGATTTGATTTTCTGACTGAGAATTGGTTAACTGCCTCACAGCTGTTTTTTTGGATACTCTATTTAGGCAACTACACAAACTCAACAGCAATCAAAACACTATAGCTATGGCATTCTGATTAATCATTATACACTTCCTAGTGATGACTCAGGGTGCTTTTTAAAAAATACCTAATGCTCCGTCCTAGTAAACAGTATCATAGTGAGGTTTACAGCCCACAGCTTCACGATAGTGTGGTAGAACCAATGATTCTGCTGTAAACAGTATCACAGGGTGGTTCACAGCCCACAGATTCATGAATGTGTGATGGAACCATTGATTCTGCTGTAAACAGTATCACAGTGCGGTTCACAGCCCACAGCTTCACGATTGTGTGGTGGAACCAATGATTCTGCTGTAAATAGTATTACAGTGTGGTTCACAGCCCACAGATTCATGAATGTGTGGTGGAACCAATGATTCTGCTGTAAACAGTATCACAGCACAGTTCACAGCCCACAGCTTCATGAATGTGTGGTGGAACCAATGATTCTGCTGTAAACAGTATCACAGTACAGTTCACAGCCCACAGCTTCATGAATGTGTGGTGGAACCAATGATTCTGCTGTAAACAGTATCACAGTGTGGTTCACAGCCCACAGCTTCATGAATGTGTGGTGGAACCAATGATTCTGCTGTAAACAGTATCACAGTGCGGTTCACAGGCCACAGCTTCATGAATGTGTGGTGGAACCAATGATTCTGCTGTAAACAGTATCACAGTACGATTCACAGCCCATAGCTTCACGGCTGTGTGGTGGAACCAATGATTCTGCTGTAAACAGTATCACAGTGCAGTTCACAGCCTGCAGCTTATGTGTGGAGTAGCCAATAAACTGTGCTATGAGTTTCCTTGTAGCACAACTAATGAAAACTGAACTATTTATTTTTTGGCAAACATTGCTGTATTGTAATAAATTTAGCTTATCATTAGAAAACTTTAAAAGCTGCAATATGAAAATTAAAAAAAAGGATTCTCATATGTTATATTTACTATACGCATTCACCAAAAAGTGCTATAATTCAAACACAAACTTTGTTTCACCTTTAAAGTGATAAAATGTTATAGCACCCAAAACATTGTGCATTAGCACTGATGTAAGGATATGGCAGTGGACATTGTGCATTAGCACTGATGTAAGGATATGGCAGTGGGTTTGCTGCTATACGTTCATTCTTAATATGTTTGGTCATTTGGAATTCACCCTTCTGACTAGATCCCTACACTTAAACATATACTACACCATATTCCATACCCCATCTATTATTGCAGTGCTTTAGTGCAGGAAAGAGTGCCAGGTAACCAATGGTATGTCAGATGAAAGTGTGTATGTGAATATATTGCTGAGTTAAGCACTTATTTTTATTGATGGGTGAGTGGATGTCAAGTCACTACTTTTAAAGGGCTGGTAGACCTTTAGGTGAGGGAACGAGCCCTTAGCACTTTGCCTGAGGACATGAGAATCTGGTTAGCAGATATGGATACTGCAGATGAGTTGGGGAAAAAGGGAGACCTATACCTAGCAAGCAGGGCATCACTGCACAGGAAGGGGATACCAAGTGCTGTTCATGGGTCTAAGGGAACCCATGGAGGGCAGACTAAACTGCCTCAACAGAGTCCGTCAGTAGCAGGGGACCACTAGTTCAGGTACATGGCCAGGAACAAGGGTTAAATGTTTTAAATGCAACCAGTGGGGCCATGTAGCATATAGATGTCCACGGAGTCAAGGGGGTGAACAAAAGGTGGGAAAGCCAGTAAGTGGGAATGACAGAATGCCAGCAGTAAGTTGTCTGTAGAAAACAAGGGTACCAAACTACCACATGAGGTTATATCCTATCTTAGTAGATGGGAAACAGGCCACTGCTAAGAGAGACACAGCCTCTGACCTAACCATTGTGAAGCCTGCTATGGTTAAAGAGGAACACTACTCGCTTGGGCAGTCTACTCCAGTCTGAGCTTTAGGAGGGACCCCATTCCAAATACCTTTGGCTAGGGTTCACCTTGACTGGGAGGGTGGAAAAGGAATCCAGCAACTAGGTGTGGCTGAGGATATCCCTGCAGATGTCCTGATAGGGAATGATTTTGATAATGCAGTACCGTGTGTGCATGCAGTTACATGTAGTCAGGCGTGGAGACAAGCAAGTGGGTCTGGTAGCCTGGGGAGGACCCAGACAGACTGCACACTTGAAGCCAGGACTGGTGAAGGGCTACTTCAGGGAGGGAGCTACCCTGTAACAGTGAGACTGAAGGTGAGCCACAGCTGTTGGTGGGTACTGATGTTTCCTTGGACAGAGTGACTGCAAGGGCAGAGGTGAGTAGTAGTACCCAGGCTGACAGTGAGGCACAGCTGTCAGAGGATACCAGACTTTCAGTAGAAGGGGAGCTAGTAAGGGTTACAAAGAGAGAGTTGAGACAGGCTCAGCTCTCAGACCCTACATTACAGGACTTGAGGAAGGTAGCCAGAGAGGTGTTGGATTCTCAAGAAAAAGGGGAATCTATATACTGGGACAAAGGGTTACTGTACATAGAGTGGACCCCTGAGGAAGGGCTACAGGGTGAGAGAATACAACAGTCGGTAGTACCCAGTGGCTACCATCTGGCACTTCTAGCCATAGCCCATTATATTCCCTTTGTAAGTCATATGGGCATAAAGCATAAAAGAGACGTATTATGCAGAACGTTTATGGGCCTTTGATTTCCAAGGATGTAGCAGGCTACTGCAGGACCTGTGAGCAGTGCCAAAAGGTAGGCAAGGCAAGAGACAAGGTCAAAGCTCCTTTAGTGCCTTTGCCTGTGATTGAGGAGCCATTCCAGAGGGTAGCTATGCATATTGTGGGGCTTTTGAGTACCCCAAGTTCCACCGGTAAGAATTATATCCTAGTAGTAGTATATTATGCTACCAGATACCCTGAGGCAGTGGATCTGTCCTCCATTGGGGCAGAAAAGGTGGCAAATGCTTTGTTAGAGATTTTCAGCAGGGTAGGTTTCTCAAAAGAAATACTGACTGACAGAGGTGCAAATTTCACGTCAGACCTGATGGCTTGTCTGTGGAAGCAGTATGGGGTGAAACACCTAAAGACCACCCCCTACCACCCCCAGACTAATGGTCTGGTGGAGAGGTTAAACTCTACACTAAAGATCATGCTACAGCATTTGCAGACCAGTTTAAGAGGGAGTGGGACAAATATTTGCCTCATCTGTTTTTTGCTTACAGGCAGGTCCCCCAGGAATCCACAGGTTTTTCACCCTTTGAGTTACTGTTAGGGCATAGGGTAAGGGGTCCTCTAGGTTTGGTTTGAGATGAGTGGGAGGGTGAGTGTGAATCCCACAAGGTATCTGTTGTGGCATATGTCCTAAACCTCAGGACAAGGCTCGGGAAACTCATGGGCTTGGCCCAGGAGAACTTGGCAGAAGCCCAACAGCAGAAAAAGGTCTGGTATGACAGGAATGCTCCAGCAAGAGAGTATGCTGTGGGGCAGCAGGTAATGGTTCTCATTCCTGTCAGACACAACAAACTGCAGGCAGCTTGGGAGGGATCCTTCAAAGTGGTAAGGAAGGTCAGCAATGTTAACTACATGGTAGAACTACTAGACAGGAGGCAAGTGCACAGGCTGTACCATGGTAACACCATGAAACCTTACCATAATAGGGAAACCCTGCTGCTATTTCCAGTACGAGGCAGGGTGAGCCTGAGGGGGATCTATGGCTACAAGGAGCCAGCCAGAAAAATTGCAAGTTACTGCTGTGGAGCCTAGGGTTGCAAGCAAATGATATGACAGTGCAACAATGCAAAGGCAGCTGGGATCTCAAGACAGGGACTATTTGACATTTGTTAACTGGGTTAGTCTGGGTGGGCAGATGCCCTTTTTCAGCAGAGAACCAAGGAGAAAAGCTCCAGTAAAAGAAAGTTAAAGATACAGTAAGTAGCAGAAGTTTTAAACAATTGGAGGAATGAAGTTGTTGTCTTATACATAGTTAAAACAAAGAACATAATACAATATTTGTCTTATACATAGTTGAAACAAAGAACATGATACAATATTATATTGAAATGCATTGAAGAGAAATTATGTCACACAGAAATCAGGTTAAAAGTCCTAACATTGTTAAGTTAACAAACTTAGGAAAAAAAGAAGAAAATTACATGAAGATACATTTGTACTTGAGGAGTAGACTAGCATAGTAGATGCAATGTAATGAGAGCAGTCCTGTTAGAACACGTCTCTGGCATCAGAAAAAAGTACATGGGGAATGCTTTAGCAAACACTTGGGGGAGCAGTTTGACCATTTTTTTTTGTTTTTTGCAATTGAATTGGTTGTTAAAGATCCTAGAGGAAGACCATGGACTCAGTTAAAAGGAGCTTTGGTGGCAACTCAGGCTCAATGCCATGGCCCCCCTAGATTAAATGACAACACTTCAATCACTAGTGTTTTGAAATTAAAATCTTACATAGCATAGAATTGTGTTTTTTTACAATGGTTGTTATTTAATGTTTTTTAATGTGACACAGTATAGCAAGGCTTTGTTTAAAATCAACATTTATTGTGGAAGTTATTTTTAAATTAATTGTTTAAGTTACCAGATGATTTTACTATAATGTAATTAATAAGGGACTTCATTTATTGGTTGGTTATGGTCATGTGAAACAAGTAGATAGGATATTTAAACTGGTATTCAATAAGCTTCTATGATTCTGAAGAAGTTTTCACAAAAGCGCTCAATCATTAAAGTTTAAGTGTTTCCAAGCTGTGGTTGCCATTTTTCTAAGCTGTTGACTGAGTATCTTGGATTTGTTTGAGTTTCATTTGGTTCTTAGTAGACAGATTCATTTGGAGGTTAGTAAATATTGGGGTGGGGTATAGTAGGGTGGGGAGTAGGTAGGCTTGAGCTAAGGACAATTTAGATTCTTGGGTTAGGAATTTTTGTTCCTGTAAAGTAGTCCAAGTTTTTGGTCTGTCTTTTTAATGCAATTATTAATGTGGATGACAAATTTAAGTTCGTCATCTAAGTAAACCCCAAGGAGTTTAATGTGAGATTCAACTCTGATAGTAGTGTTATTTAGTGAGGAAACAGAGGAGGAGGATTTGAGGTGTTGGAGACATTTGGGAAGGAAGAGAAGGAGTTCAGTTTTATTAGGGTTAAGTAGAAGTTGGTTGTGAGCCATTTTTCAAGCAAGTGCAGAGATTTTTGAGTGAAGGTGAGTAGATGAAGTAGATTGTCAGATGTGGAGATGATAGCTGAATCATCAGTGTATTGTATAAGAGTAGAGTGTGGGCAGGATTGGTAGAGATTGTTAGTAAAGATACTGAATACCAGGGAGCCCAGGATGGACCTTGGGAAACCTCAGTTTGAACGGAGAGGAATGGGGAAGTTGCAGAGAGCCATTTAACAGATTTTAGTCAATTAGATAGGTAACTAGAGAATGAGCTGACAGTAGAGCTAGAAAGATTGAGGTAGGCTAGTTTGGAGAGAAGGAGATTGTGGGATACAGTGTCAAAAGCTTTAGAGAGATTGAAGAACAGGTACGAGACTCATTTGTTATTGTCAAGAGATCTAGAAATAGAATGAGTAAAAGATATTAGTGCGGTAGTAGTTCAGATGAGGTTGGAAACCATGTTGTGTGGGGATAGGGAGGTTTTCTTGAATGAGATTAAATGAGCTGTGTATGTATGCATATTTCAAGTATTTTAGAAAGGAGGATAAAATAGCAATGGGTCTAAAATTAGTGGGGTCAATGGAGCTTCCTCCTTTGTGTAGGGGTATAACATAATTTTTTTTCCAGATGTCTTTGACAAGGTTTTCCTGAAATGACCGATTGATAAGTATGGAGACTGGATAGGCAATGGAGGAAGCTGTTATCTTAAGATAGAGAGGTGGAACGTTATCGGCAGAAGGGGAGCAGGGTTTGAGTTTATTGAGGAGTGATCTGATTTCCAGATAGGCTCATCCCTATCAAGCAACATTTCTCAAGGGTCACTTGAAAAAGTAGCTTGAGTCTTTGGGAGGGGGGTGATATATGGAGATACTGCCAGCCCAGTTATCTGGAATTTTGTAAATAATTATATGTCATTTGTGAATATCGATATGATTCATATAAGATGCTTGTATTATAACTGTATGTCATGTGTATATCAAACTGCTGGTGCAGAAGTGTGTGCATAAAAGGTGTTTGCAAAGTGCTTGAAATGTAGCCACAGTGTATCCTACTGGAATAGAACAGAAATGTATATGCAGTATTGTAACTGTTTAGATATAGGTATTTTAACAGTGGAAATTGGGATACGGGAGGTTAACCTCAGTCTAGTCATTTTTAGAAAAATAGTGGACTATCTATGTATTTTTACAGGCAGATGCTAAATGCTACCAGCTGCCTTCAATGGTTGTTTTTGGGGCCTGGGAACTAGGAGTCAGATGACAAGAAAGTATATAATTCTGCAAGCTAGCCCAGCAGTAATATTTGAGATATTAATTTGAGAGATCTCTGAGAAAGACACAGCATTGTGTATTCTGTCTTGGACCTGGCAACAACAGGAACCATCCACCACATCTGCCTTGTTCTGATGAAGCAAGTCTAGGGAACAATATAATTCTCTTAGATATAGTCAGGAATATAGCAGCACTTAGTTTAGATATTTTCCTTATTTATTTGAGACTGTACTGCAATGTTGTTTTACATATTTCCTGTGATTTTGAACTCTAATGTCACTGTAATTATATACTGAGTATTTTCTTGTTTTTTTTTTAATATTTACTATTAAATATATTTAAACCTTTCATTTTAGCTGATCTTTGTAGAGCATTTAAATTCTGAGAGTACTTCCATATTTATTTGGTGACACTGTGGGCCACTCCTAACAGCCTTGCTCTTGGTCAAACTACCATTTGTATTAATAGTAACATTACACAGTAAGATTGGACACCCTTTGTTAAAGGCCTTAAAGTAGCTGATAAGAGGTGACTGGTGGCAGTGAAAACTGCATTATAGTATGGGCAGAAGGGGGCATAGCTAGTAAACCTGTGCCAGCCTTTGCCAGGGCTGTGTGTGTGTGTGTGTGTGTGTGTGTGTGTGTGTGTGTGTGTGTGTGTGTGTGAACTAATTTGGCAGGGACACAAAGCATTGGTTGGACAGAGAGTATGCTGGAGGTCTTGGCTTGGTCACTCAGCTGAGATCTCAACTCTATAGTTGTGCCAGTGGGGAGTCTTACTGCGGAGGAAGAGGGAGAAACCAGCCCCGGACTAACTGTGGTCTCTGTGTGCTGTTAAGGGAAATTGCAGTTGATGCAGAGCTGCAGCTGGAAATACTGTGTGTGTTCCTTGTCATCCTTTCAGTGTATGTCCCCCACTGCTGCCAGTGGTGAGGGTTGAGGGCACTTGATTACTGGTCCAGTAGTGGGGCATTACACCTCCTCCTCCTTTTTTTTTAAGTTTTTATTGAATTTTCAATTTGTAAAATAATCACAACAATATTTACAGTCATAGATTTCTGTACATAATAAATTAAAAAATATCAACTAAACCTCATACACAAAAGAAAAAGCAACTATTTACAGGAGTGTCCATTAACCATCAAATTATACAAGTTATTATATATTACATTAAATCTAAAATGCAGTTATCTTTGCATGTCAAGCAGCTCTCTGAGTTTTATCCAAGCATTGTAGCAAGAGTTAATCCTGGTTGTTCTTGACTTACTTGTAATAATTTCCAGGTGACAGACTTCAGCTACAATATGTATAAATTCTTTGAAGGAGGGTGTAGATTTGTTTTCCATTTCTGAGTTGTAACCTTTTTCACTATAGATAGCATAGGCCACAAAATGCAATATTTCATTTTTTAACACATATATGAATAGGAGTGTTAAAAAGGATTAGTGATTTAGATAAAATAAATTTATCTCCAAAAAAGCCATGTAAAAAGAGATTAATGTTATTCCAATAAGGTGTTAAGACAGTACAGTCAAAAAACATGTGTTGCCAATCTGCGTTAAGTTCTTGTTTCCAGCTCCAGCAGAATTATTTCTGCTTGAACATTAATTCAATTTTACGTGGTCTGAAGAAAGATCTATGAAAAAAATTCCAAATAAAGAGATTCCATCTAAGGCATGAAGTTGTATGCTTAGAATATATTACAATAATTTTTTATCTTCACCACTCGAAGGTCTATTATTAATATGGGTAAAATAGTTAGAATAATTGTCATTGCAACTTTTTGTTACTCTCCTCACAACTGTATATAATTTAGATAAGAAACCCTGTCCTAATGTGTTTTGTTGCATTAAGAATATTAGATATTCAATTAATTTTGGGATATGATCTCTTATCCTTGGTTGCATTAACTTAATTTCTCCTTCTACGTGTTGTCTACAGGGTTGCACATCTAGCCACATGTCTTTATCCAAATTATATTTGTTCTTAATATAATCAACAGAATGTAGCTTCTCATCTTTCATTAACTGAAATCAATATAGCAGAATTTTCTCTTTAAAGTTGATCATTGTTTCTAACTTTGAGGTGGAGATGTTATTTTGGGTATATGCCATAAGAAATATAAGGAAGATCCATGCTTTATATGCCAGGTTTCTATATATAACATTTTTAAAAGTGTTTAATATAGTAGAAATGAAATACAAGTAATTTTGGTGACTTTTTCCTATAAGGTAATCCTTTAATAACCAACTGTTATTTAGTATGAGATAATTATTAGAATATCTATTATGTTTAGAGTTTATAAAAAGATTTCTTACAAACTCTTTTCACCTAGCTATGCAAGTGTTATTAATCCAAATATATATATATTTTTATAATTGATGATAATTAATATAATTCTGGATCTGGTAGCCTTATCCATCCTGCTGCCCAGTCGCTCCTATGATAGTTTAAAGCAATTCTTGGTTCATTGGGACAGAGAAATCTCAAAATTAAAGTGCTAAATTCTTTAATACAACTTTTTGTGGGTGGTAATAATAATGATTGTATAATATATATGATTTTTGGTAAGATAATCCCCCGGATTCACGAATCCTCCGTGTAAGACTTAATAAGTCTTACTCGGAGGCTGCAGTTGAACGGTATGACATCAGCATGCCATGAATATTCATGAGGGCATGCTGACTCAACCGTAACTCTTACATGGACCAAGTATGAAAGCAGGGGGCGTGTCCGACTGCCGAGCAGTCTAAATGTCCATGCCCCTGCAAGTGTAGTAAAAGCAAAATGTCAACACACAAGAGTGAGTTCGCTCAAATGTACTTGCACCCAACACCACACTCCCTGACACTGTAAACCTCCATCACAGTTATAAAAAGTAAAATATTTATTTATTTTTTTTAAAATCCACGATATAGCTGCCTGTATTTGCGTGTGTGTGCATGGGTGTGCCCATTGCTTAGCTATAGTTAGCAATTCCGACATGGAAGAGTATAAGAAAGAATGTTTATACAAAGCATACCAAATTGCAATGGCATAATGGTAGAGCGTATGCACAAAAAGGAAGCATTCACGGTTCGAGTCTCACCACTCCCCTTCTTATTTATGTTTTAAATCAGTATTTGAAATAATACCAGACATATATGATTAAAATTTTATTAAAAGCAGTGAAATGGCCAATGTATCAATGAACAAAATATATATTTTTAAAGGATCCAGATATATAATAGCCTGCTGTTAAGCAGCGCTTTACCCAGCTAAACAGAGGTGTCCATAGTTTAATAGTGCTTTACCCAGCTAAACAGAGGTGCCCATAGTTTAATAGCACTTTACCCAGCTAAACAGAGGTGCCCATAGTTTAATAGCACTTTAATAGAGTAGCCCAAAGTTTAAAAGCGCTTTACCCAGCGCAATGTGTTTGTGCGGACGTGCGTGCCACGCCAACCAGGGCACCAGGGAGCAACATAGAGCTAGGTTGCTTAAATGCAGCCACACTCCCTAGCCTGTCTAGACAGTATTAAAATAAAAGAGTGACAAGGTTCGAACCCAGGACCCTGTGCATCATAATCAAAGCACAGAACCACTAAGCCATGACAGCTTTGAAAAAGCAGCCACTATTAGCATAAATATACTTAGAAATGGTACATTAACCATTACTAAGAAGGTCTGCAGTCAGCTTAGAATTCTCAAAAATGGCCAATCACAAAAAAGTGTGGGAAATGCGGCATATTTAAGCCCCATAGGCAGGAATACTCGCCATAACTGATTGTGGTACCCATTTGCAGTCAGGATGGCAGGCGTCAGAGAGGGTAATCGCTTTAGAGCACAAAGGTGGGGCATTGAGGAGTCCAAATATATGGTTTAGCTCCTAGTCCACCAACATGAAGGCCGACTCATGCAGGGCCAGGTTCAATGGGAAGCATATAAGGCAGAGGCGTGGAACCAGTTGGCACATGATCTTACCAGTGCCACAGGCAATCCCAGGACTGGTGAGCAGGTCCATCACCACCATGCGGACCTGAACTGACGAAAGGAGGACCAACTGAACCGATGGATCCAGGAGGCCCGTCATATGCCCAATGCCCCACTACTAAGTATCCATGTAATTAAGTATGTAAGAACTGCTATCCTAGCCTATAGTATGGATAGGTATGTTCCAATATCCCTTCATTTATATTACAGCTGCAGGTGTTCGTTCCGCGAATCGGAAAGCCTATGCTGATAGGCTGGTAAGGCTGCACCACCAGGCAGGTTAGTAATTATTCAGCTGGTATTATTATAGAATATAAGTAAGACAGCCTGTAAAATAGTTCAGTGTTGTAACCCAGTAACAAAGGTCAAATAAGCCTAGAATAAAGCTTCTGCTAGTATTCTAAGATCAGATAAGTGATGCAGCCTGGAAAAGAGTATTGTAATCCATTAATAAAGCGTAAACAAGTCTCAAATAGAGTTTCCACCTGTATTGTAATATCAGATAACTGATTCAGTCTGAAAATGAGTGTTCTAATCCATCAATAAAGGACAGACAAGTCTTGAATACATCCTTGTATATACTGTCATATGAAATAAACGAGTCAGCTGGAAAGGATTGTTGTAATCCAGTAATAAATGTTAATAAAGCCTGGAATTAAGTACCGTCCTGAAATGTAAAGATAAAATAAGTGAGAGAGTGTGAGAAAGAGTTTGAAGCTACCAATAAAGGTGTAAGAAGACTTGAATAAAGGTATACTGCATGCACTACATAATGAAATGAATGAGACAGCCACAACCAAAGAGTGAAAATGTTTTTAATAAAGTACAGTACCTGGACTGTGTCCATCCACATTTTGGATATGTTGTTGTACCCTTGCATTATGGAGATAGCATGGTTGTATGAAATGCTGAACATCCACAGTTGTCTAGGCCCATATAAACTGACGGATGGGAATGCCAGTATCTCAGAAGAATATTTATAGTCCTCAAGTGTTTCATGTATAGTATGTACATGTTAATCCAGTACATGAGCAGCTTGTGCTTGTGATCCCACAAATGTCAGTGTGTTGCTAGAACTGTACGTAACTGTTCAAATGTAGCAGGATACTTTACCTGAACACAGCCGGATATTAACATATATGAATACAAATGGAATGCATATTAATGTAGCAGTAACATCTCCATCGCCAACATTTCTAAGGTTACATACAGGGAACTGTACTAATACATGTAGGGAATGTATATCTGCATCTAGTAGGAATGTACAGTATACGTATAGGTATTTTGAGTTGTTAATGTAATATTTTACCACCCTACGTTATGTTCACAAATGATGCCATTCCACACCAAACTGGGTATGTGCATTCAAAATTAATTCCTATGGACATTTGTCCTGTTGGTTTATACATATCTGCATGTACGTTGATGCATGTGCCCTGTTCACATATCCAAACCTGATGGCCTGTTGACACCAATCAACCCTGCATGCTGTTGGAATGTCCATTGCTGTTCTAAATATGCATGTGTTATGCTTGCTGTTCAACGTTTGGAATTCATGTGTGTTTGGTTAATGGGAATACTAATGCATGCTGTTACAACTAATTTGGAATGGTGTTGTTTGTTACTAACCCAAATTGCCATTAAATACTGCTAAACATAGGACAACTGGGAAGGTGGGTCCCAGTGGACACTCCTCTCCCACCTCAGCTGGCGATTGCACCTGGCACCAGTGCACAGCCCGGGACCTCCTCCTCTGGTGGCCCTGTGCCACCTTCGGGTGGAAGAGCTGCAGGGGATGGGGCTTGCCCCCCTCTGCAAGCGTGGCCAGAGGAGAGCCTCCACTCACCCTCCAAAGAGTCCGGTCTGTGGTGCGTAGTGAGATCAGGCGTTCCATGACTGATCCCCTATGCCAGCTTGAGGCGAGAGTGGCGCAGCTCACAGGTGTGCCTGTCCCTCCTATCCAGCCCACAGCACAGCCCCAGCCTGGGCTTTGAAGGCGCAGTGGTAACTGCCCATGGATGGGGATCTCAGTTTGACTGTTGCCATCTGTGGGCTCATGGGCTTGCGATATCCAAACATCCGTCCCCGTCAATTGTGTGTACCCACCACATGTGTCATACTCCACCCCTGTATGCGTCTTGTTTGTCTTGTCTGTTAACCCCCCCAACCCACCTCCCCCAATATTCCTACTTCCTTTACCTCACATTCCACTCTTACCTGAAAAAAAAAAGAAAAATGGCAATCTGTACCCGCAAAAAAATTATGCCCGATACATAGCTGCCTATTTCACACACATGTCTGCTGGACATGTAAACTGATAATTACAATTGGCTGTACAACATACTTTGTTATCCTCACTCCTCTCTCAGGGGTGGAAGGTTTCAAATCTCACTCTAAATTTCTAACATATGCACAGCTGTTGCTGGTAAAGAATTGGGCAGCTATGGGCCTTCCCTACATCCTTCCTGCACATCCCAAGCTTGTTTTCCTACTGTCCTACCCTCTTTGTGCCCCCTTTTTCACCACTTTCCTATTTCCCCATTTTCTTTTCTTTAAAAGAAATTAGCGTGGGTGTTAGCGGGAGTAAGCACTTTTAAGCAGTAGTCAGTGGGTGTGCGCTTGTGTGTGCTTAGCTAAGAGTAGATAAGCATAGCTAAGCATGGCGCAAACCCATGCAAACCCACTTACAACTGCTTAAAAGTGCCTTAGTCACTCTGTATGACAAGGCCCTTGTACTGCTCAGCAGCAAAATAAAATATCCTTGTCAGTCTCAAACCCCACACCTTGGACTCACCAGTCTGCATGACATACCACTAAGCCACAGCAGATATACAATAACTTGGTGCTGCAAGAAATATAACATGCATTAAAAGGAGTGAATGTAAATGGAAAATAGGGAAGCCAGAGCAATACATTTCAAGACAGGCATATAACATGCATTACAAGGAGCGAATGTAAAGGGAATATAGGAAAGCCAGAGCAATACATTTCAAGACAGAAATATAACATGCATTACAAGGAGTGAATGTAAAGGGGAAATAGGAAAGCCAGAGTAATACATTGCAATAACCACTGTATGCTAGTTAATTCCCTAATTCCAAAAGAAAGTACATACTCCCATGTATCCAGTGTTAGCATTAGGAGGTGTGAGTAAACTGACACACTGAGAAGAGTGTACTGGAAGAAGCAACAGTCAGGTTTCAGTACAACATGCATTTCACTGGCTACAACCCAGCTTCAGATATGAGACATATACCAACCTTCTGACTCACACAACAGTGTCCACAGCAAACAAGCATGGTCCCCACCTTGCAAAACTGAAAGGCCTACGCCTACCTAACCTATCATTTTATAGCAGTGTCCTGAAATCACAGTGAGAACTGCAATTACCACACAGCAGGCTGCATGCAATTACTAAATGGTGGGCACCAATTGGTGCAGAGGCCATCACATGCATATGTGCAGATACCTACAAAAGCAGCCTGTACTTGCTGTCTACACATGCAATAATATCATTGCAGCATATGTAGAGAGAGAGAGAGAGAGAGAGAGAGAGAGAGAGAGACAGACAGACAGACAAACAAACGAACAAACAAAGGTGTTTGTAGACACCAAAAAAAAATATTTAAAAAGAAAAATAAACGTCAACAGGTACAACAGACAGAGGTAAGAAATATAAAGGTAAGGTATGTAACAGATATGTATTTGCTGGCATATGATTGATGTGTCTGAAGGGTACTGTACATACTGTGAACCCTCCATATGTGGGCGCAGTCTGTATCTATATGTAAATGCAGATGTGCATAGGGCAAGGGACATACTGCAACTGTTAGTGAAGGCTAGACATATATATGTAGTTGAAGGTTGCTATGTGCACATATCTATGTAGGTTGTAGTGTGTGGCAATAAAAACAACAAGCAGTGCAGGTATATGTCATGTGGTGGTTAAATGCTGTGGGACTGAGCCAGTGAGGCCTGCTACAGCTATACGGCCTGAGGACAGCAAAATGCATTCCGCACAACACTGTGCAATATTATTACATAATTGTATGTCTCACAACTGTTTAATGATTGATATTCCCAACATGAAAGGTGGCCAGTATATGTGCCTATATGTGCATGTATATGTACAGCAATGGATGTTTACAAGTATGTGTATATATACCTGTATATATGTATATATATATATATATATATATATATATATAGAGAGAGAGAGAGAGATATGTGTATATATATATATATATATATTATATATATATATATATACATATATATATATATATATAGCTATATACATATATATACAGATATATAGCTATGTAGATATATAGATATATAGATATATGTAGATATATACATATATGTAGATATATACATATATAGATATATACATATATAGATATATATATAGATATATACATACATATATATATATATATATATATATATATATATATAGATATATATATGTATATACATATATATATATATATATATATATATATATATATATATATATATATATATAGAGAGAGAGAGAGAGAGAGAGAGAGAGAGATACATATATATATATATATATATATATATATATATATATATATATATATATATATATATATATATATATATATATATATATATATATATATATATATATATATATATATATATATAGAGTGAGAGAGGGAGACATGGGGTCAGATGTGCTGCAACAGGTGCCTGGTGACCAACGCATTGACTGAACACCAGTGTTGATACTGCAGTACCATACCCCATTCCAAAACACTTTACCCACTAACTACCAGATAGGTGGTTGCCTGCCTAACACTGAAGATGTCAGAAGGGAACATGGGATACAGGTGTACAGTAGCCTCCCCTCTGATATTCACAGTTCCACACTAGTCTTGTAATCTCGCTATGTGGTACGTGTCATCACAAAAGGTGTGTCATCTAGGGAAATATAGGTCAGTGTACCCCCTACTCCTCACAATGCCCCATGTGGTATGTACCTCACATGACAACCACAGCAAGTGGAAAGGCCACAGACATACCTGAAAAAGAGTGACACTGCCCCAAACACATGCCCTATGCAGACTGACTCACAAAACCACAGCTAGAGTGCATTGCATACATCCTACACAGAGGTTACCACTGCCGGACATACAGAGGTATGTCACACCCATAGCAGTCAGCCAACCACCATGACAACACCTCACAATCCCTCCGGGCTACATGACCTAGGGCCCTAATCCTTGTCAACACACTAAACAGCACATGCTGGAGGTACAGGTTCCTATACACAAATAGTCCATATTCTGGACTAAACTACCCAGCATTAATAAACAAGGCTCCTCATTAGTAGATGTCATACATACCCATGATGAATGTTATGGAGATAGGTAATATGCCCTGGGAGTCACCTCTGTGTATCCGTTTGACAGGAGCAAGTGTAATCACATTACATGTGTGTCAAATGGCAGGGTAGCATAAGGCTAGGCTACTGCAGGCCCCAGGCCAATAGCGTAGTACCTACCTATGACACAATGAGCGCACACATGTACTCAGTGCAATACCAGCTATGTGAGGTGGAATGAGTGTGATACTGACTGTGTGCAAGGTCTGTAAAGGTGTGATAGCTTAGCGTGAGGTTCTGTCTGTCATGGTAGTTTGTGTCCTAGGTGCAAGGGCAGAGAAAGATGTGTCAGTTATTGGGATGCAGACATAGTAGGATGGCATATGTTTTGACGTAGTACCTTATGTACGACTGTGGTGTCCCATTGTAGGCTGAAGCAATACATGTATGCTCAGTAAGTGGTACTGCTGGTGAATCCAGGTCACATATGAACTGTTGTACTACCTGAAGCTGTAGGCCTAAACACCACAGTATGGTGTATGTTCACATTCCCTGGTATCACTATATTGTCTGTTTCCTGTAGTCTGCACAGATTACATTTCTCAGGCATAGGTATCTGTAAGTAGGGGCACACAGTACTATAAGGTACACAGGTAATGCTCATCTGTGTTGGCATACATTTGTGTGTTGTATGTATGTCTAATGTGTGTGTAATGATGCCTGTACCATGGCCGCAATCACATGTGTGTTACAGGGCATGTGTGTGTACCTAGAAACATGTATACTCTGTTACAGCAGTATGCCAGCTATATTAACAACCGTGCACATATGTTAAGTAGGGGTATGGCATCAAAGACTAGGGTGGTTTACTGTTAATACTGTAACTGTACATTACATTCATTGCATTGGATGACAATATTCGTCATGCATTAGCTTGATATATACCCCCAGTGTGAGGTTTTGCATTGTATCCCATACAGTGTGCCGAGTACTGGTGTATACTGGTTTGTTGTATGGAGTGTGGCAGCCACTGTCAGGCAGTTGTGGGCTGAGCACTATGTGGTATTGAACATGTGTATCCTCCGATAGACAGACAGATGCTATATCTGGCAGTTAAGTGATATCTGTACTTCATAATGTTAAGTGTGCCACATGACTTGCTCACACATATTGTTTAATTGTCTTCCAGTGTTATGGCTCATCAACGCAATCCTGCGTATACAGCTGCAGAGAAGGAGGTCATACAGGCCAGCCTGTATCAGCACTATGCCCTGCTTTTTTCCAGGGCCAGCCAGCACCAGCATGAGTGTACTGTACTGTGGCAAGATCTTGTTCGCCGGGTAAATGACATAGGCATGCGTAACCAGACGTATGAGCAGGTACGCCATCACTGCAGTGATTTAATTAGACATGTCCAGCGGCATGCATCTGATATCCATAGGCAACAGCTTGCCACAGGTGGTGGGGTGCCTATACACCCCCCCCTCACCAGAGTGGAGGAGCTGCTCCTAAGCATGGTGGCTCCTGGCCTACAGCAGCAACAACATCATGCATGTGTCATCATGGAGGCTGGAGCTACCCAGCAGGACGACATGGAGCATGCAAGTAATATGCCCTAGCTGTAGACTACCATTACCTGTATTGTTAGAATATGCTTATGTGAGATGTGTACTGTGTGTTTAGCAGTTGTGCTGCCTCTCATGTGCAATACTGATATTCGGAATAGTATCTCCACACCTGTGACTGTTGACTGTTGTTCCACTGTAGATTAGCGCACTCACTCATGGTAGCAATGCCACAGTTGTGGCCACTGATAAACTGTGTCATATTCTTGTAGGTCCCTCTGGTGTGACAGCAGGGCAGACGGTACATGCTGGTGAGTGTGTTAACACTTTAATATTGGTAATGAAATGTGCATGTCATAGGTGAGGTGTAGGCCATGTACACGTAACACACCTACGCATAATGCATGCTGTCCATGTTTGCTGTGAGACATTAATCATTTCATTGAAGTCAGTAGCTGCCTCAATCACATACACTGCACAGTGCAGCAGACACAAGTGTGGCAACACTGTACTGCACCTTAGATATGCATAGTTGCTACAGCTGTACACAACAGAACACGTTTATCATACGCAGTACACGAAAACATGCTACATTTCCCATCACACCCACTGTAAGGTCACACGTCAGTATCCCACATGTCTTGCACACACACATGCTGTACCTCAGGGGTAGAGTCCTATCATGGGTGTGTGCAACACTCTGCAACACATAACACAGTCATGTTAGGCAATGCTCCCTATTGGTCACCTCACACACCCATGTACAAGGTGTCTGTGTAATTGTGAACGTAGCCACGGCACTGCAGTTCAGGTACAGCATGCTAGGCAGTGGTCTTGCACACATTAGTAGCTGTGAGTGACCACAGGATGCATGTTGATGATGGCACAGGGTACTACATCCCATCCAGTTACAGTGACCACAGTACTACTCATAGCAATCATTGCTTTGCACCTCAATGTTGTGCGTGTGCAAACATATGCACCTATACACAATATGCATAGCATGTTGTGTGTGTGCTTACATATGCCAGTATACACAATATGCACAGCAGTCGCCATCCAAACAAAGTGTCACATATATGTCCAGGAATGCTAGTGGGTGTATAGGTCACTTGACACACATTGGGTATGTGTGGTGTTTAATGTTGCAGTCATGTAGCATGCCATGCCATGTGTGGCACCGACATATCTGCAATATGTCCCACACTCACCATAACCACTGTACACTGGCCATGTAGAGCATTGGGATACCTTCATGTCAACATGCAGCAATTGTCCCGTGTGTGTACATAGCATGCATGTGCTACACACATGCCCACTATTATCTGCTTTGGACACAGACACTGTACTCAGACATTGATATCTATGTGTCACACAGATAACACATGCAGCCATGGCATGTATACTTGTGAGTGATGGTGCACAGGGCATTGCAGAGCTGATAATACCTGCACAGCAATGTTGTGTCCATGTACAAATTGTGTTCCAGGGTGTAGCCAATCACTGAACAACAACACAGTTGCAACAAAGCCATGTATACTGCCATTACATTGGGGCATCTACACTTGCACTGTATGGTCTTGTGCAACACATATTCTGCATGCTGACACATGTGTGGTGACTGTTTACCTTGTGATACTGACACCCACCTTCACCCACTATAGAGTATGTGTTGGATTGCTGGTGTGTGTGTGTGTGTGTGTGTGTGTGTGTGTGTGTGTGTGTGTGTGTGTGTGTGTGTGTGTGTGTGTGTATGTGCTGTAGTGAGGAGTGTATTACTGTTCATGTGTGCATGTGTGCATGTGTTCATGTGTTCATGTGTGCATGTGTGCATGTGTGCATGTGTGCATGTGTGCATGTGTTCATGTGTGCATGTGTGCATGTGTGCATGTGTCCATGTGCAGACCGTAAAGTGTGTTTCCTGTCTTCTTCTCACAGGTGCTGAGTTAGGGCTGGCTGAATGCAGCAGGGAACCTGAAGCCACTGCCATGAATAGTGCTGATGATGAGACATGTATTTTGACACAGGAAGGTTTGACAGGGTCTGTCGTTGGTCCACCAATCGACAGTACACAGCGTTCAACCCCATCTATGCGCACACTCATACTGCCAATACATCCCTCACCACCAATGGCCATAGGCGAGGGACAGCATACAGTTGGCACTGACCAGGAGAGTGTGGTACCCATGGCACTTGCATCCCCTCACAGCAGCCATAGCCATATTCCTGGAATGGTACCACATAGGCGGAGGTCCAGGGGTTCTCGGGGGAGCACCGCTGGTTGTATTGCCCCTGGCAGGCATGCCCTCACTGGTCTTATGACGTCCAGTATGTTCCGGGCTGTAATGCAGGCTCAGGCACGTATGGAATGGTACACCAGGCAGGGAATTAGGGCACAGAGGGCACATCACACCAATATCAATGACAGCATCTGTGACCTTGCCGGTGCCATCCGGACTTACACCAAGGTCATTGATAGACGTTGGGGGGAGACATTAGATGCCCTCCACAATATGTCATCCATGAGCCAGGACCATGCGGGATGGTTGTGACGTCGATGTGGACGCATGCCAGCAACAGCAACAGCTGGCAGTGGTCGCAGACATCCCCCAGTTCACAGCCGCTCCCGTAGTGGCAGTACCAGCCCCAGCAATGCTGGGGCTGGCCTGTCCATTGACCATCCCAGTAGACCACGTGCACATGGCTCTGGCCATTCCCAGCAGGGACATGGGTCCAGTCATCCCACCTCTGCCTCTGAGGACAGTACCCAGTCAGGGTTGGTACCCGATACTGTCCGTAGCACCCCTGCCAGGCACAGGTACTGTGTCTGTGGCCAGAGACAGTGATCTGTACAGCCTAGCAGGTACAGTCTGTGGCTGTCCCACAAACTACTGTATATGGCAGCCACATGGTGGAGCTGTGTGCATGCAGACACACACACATTAACCAAACAACTAGGGCTCACACATACACACACACATTACATCAACATTGGCCCATGCTGTACTGTTGTCCCTCACACACACACACACACACACACACACACACACACACACACACACACACACACACACACACACACAGACATGTCGATTGGATGGGTCAATGTCAGGCTCTGGCAAACAACAAAATGCCCTGTGCATATGATGATACCTGTGTCGCCTCCTGTCATCTGTAACATTGATGGAGGAACAGGCTAACATGGTGCTGATGCACAGGGTGACACTATAGCAGTGTAGCAATATTAGCAAGTTGTCAACAGGAAAGTGTAATGACATCCTTGTAGGTATATCTCAGCAGACATTATTCATCAAAGCTCTGATTGTCAATGTAGCATTGTTTACACCACTGTTAGGTCTGACTATGTATTGTCCACCCATGTGCCACTTGGCTGACATGTAATGTGTTGCCAGCATGTGTTAGTGAGTGGACAGTATGTGTGTGATGTGTGCAGTACAGATTAGCAAGTGTACATCTGTGAACATGGTGGGTGCACACTGTCTGTATGTACGTGCATAGTGGACACATGGGACATGTGGCATACCCTGTTGTACACATTGTTAACATGTCATAGTATCTTTCAATGGCCAGTATGCATTCTACTACAGTTATGTACTAACATGGGTAGACATGTGTGTATGACATGGGTAGACACCATGCTGTGGGTGATACTGTTAGTATCTGTCGATGATTTGCGGTCTGGTAGTATACATAACCTCAACAGCATGACTATAAGCAATCATTGGATGATGTCCTGACAAATGACACACAGTCGTAGGGAACTCAGTAACAGTTGTATCCTTCATGTACTACACTATAACACTAACCAGTGGTAATTACCACCACCCATTCCTGTGTCTGCACCTGTTTGGCATCTAGCCCCCTTAGGTACATGCAAACACACTAGGGATGTGTCCATCCACATCTGGTAATGCATGCAGTGGCCTACAATCCATTACCTGGATGGGACACATATCCTACACAAGGGTATCATACAGACAGATGCCTGTCATGTGATACATGCTGTATAGCAGTAAGCCGACTATGGCATAGTCATCCACATGTACTATACTTACTATCCCGTCAGTACCACATAGGTGGTAGCCCTCAACATGTATGTTGGGTACCAATGTGTACATACAGCCTCATGTTATGTCATGTGTCCCTTGGTATCCACATATCCATAGGTATTGTGGAGTCCCAAGGTGTGTCACATGAGACATTGGAGGCCTGGATGCATATCCACAAGGCAGTTGTACACCTATAAAGACTGTCCATTATTGGCAGTCATTGTGTATGAACATGCCTGACATATACCCCAGGCATATACCCTCACTCACACTACTGTAAAGTAACTGTCATGGGTGTGTGTGGCACAGATGACCTTGGCCACGGATCACGACAGTGGATGGGCCTGTCACATACATACATATGTGACCTACGATCTGAGAAGCTGCGGCACAACCTGTCAATGGCAACAAATGTATTCATGTAGTATGCAGGCTTCACACCTATGTACTGATTAAGGGAACATGTACACATACATATTTGCAACGCATATACCTGATGTGTGCAATGCGCTTACTGTTGTAATCATAACATGCCATAACATAGTAAAAGCAAGACCCACACCGCATTGACCAAGAGGGACACACACACAGTCAGCACTTGCAGGATTCAAACTCCTGCCTAACTAGGTTATGATACTAGACAGAGACACATTAGCACAGCGCGCTATTCGCTTTACTGGGCAGTTTCTCTTCTCTGTCTGTATTTCTAGGGTGGTGACATCATCAGTCTTTCCAAAGAGGAATGTACATCTTTAGTGTGTTTTCCCAGTCTTCAAAAAGGCCACTCCTTTCAAGGAGAATTGCACACACATACACAGACAGCATTTGCAGGATGCAAACCTCTACCTAACTAGGTTATGATATTAGAGAGAGACGCATTAGCGCAGCGCGCTATTTGTTTTACTTGGTGGTTTCCCTTCTCTGTCTGTATTTCTAGGGTGGTGACATCATCAGTCTTTCCAAAGAGGAATATACATCTTTAGTGTGTTTTCCCAGTCTTCAAAAAGGCCACACCTTTCAAGGAGAATCGCACACACATCCCCCCCCCACACAGACCCAGTCAGCATTTGCAGGATTCAAACCCCTACCTAACTAGGTTATGATACTAGAGAGAGAGGGACTCATTAGCACGCTATTTGCTTTACTGGGTGGTTTCCCTTCTCTGTCTGTATTTCTAGGGTGGTGACATCATCAGACTGGACATGGTAATGTGTGTACACTTTGTTTTATGCCATTCCAGGAATGGTCCATGTGGGTCGTCAGGTGTCAACAGCTGGAACAGGAACTCATAATCCTTACCTTGTGTGATCTATCTGTGGACACATCGACATTCCTTCATATGTCAACACATATTTATGCACAGCTTGTTGGTTTTGTGGGTACTACATGTGTCTGGGATGTTGATAAAGGTCTATTCAAAGTGTATGTGAGACATGTGTAGCTGTGTTCAGTGATGTATGTCCTGTGTGGCTGCCTTGCAAACAGTCTAGCATGTTTGGGAACCATGATCTGCACATGAACATACCACGGTTAGTAGGGTTGTGTGTATGTCAGCTTCCAATAGCTCGGTTTATGACTTCAACCATGGTGAACTCCATGGCCTTGCAGATTATACTTTATAGGCATACTGGACTGTACTTCCCATGGTGTGTTGTGCACCAACACTTGTGTGGAGTGCCATATGTTGCTGTAACACATTCAACGGTTCCACATCCTGTGTAGGGGGGGAGGTTCAGCTGACTGTTCAGGTGCAGGATCTGTTTGTTCTGTAGTGTATGCATGACACATATTGGGAATCAATGTAGTCCACTTGATGCCATGCTTTTAGCATTGGGGGTAGCTGTTCATCCATTCTACATGTGATATCTCCTGGTATGATGATATGGACTATCATCAGTGGGAGGTGGATATGTATATATGGGCCTGTCTGTCAGGATGTCGGCATTGTCAGTCAGGTACAGTTGGCCCTGACTCATGACATATATGTGTGTACATTGCTATATATGACATAGCTGTCGGAGGTGTCATGATTCAGTCTGGACTCCTTCTCAGCTACTCTTTACAGAACACCAACAAACCTGAGCACTAATCCCTGTTATACTCCTATACACACTTAACACCCTACTGATCCTTTGTCATCTGGCTACAGAGTATGTCATGATGATATCCCGGCATGTCCAGGGGTCGGCTTTGTGTGCACTCTCCAGTCCAGCTGGTGAATATTGTGATGTAGACACAATGTCACATCTGCCTCATGTACACAGACAACACTCTCCTCCTCACAACAAACCCATATATATGTGTGAGATGCACCTATAGAGACATACAGGGTGCTGAACTCTCTCGACCCATGACTGGCATAGTCTATCAGGTGGTGAGGATAACCACACACACCACATATCAGTCTCACATATCCTCTGGCGACAGCACTCAAACCACATTATCACACATACACATACTCGGATGCTGTAAATGAACTCTGCCTAAGCAGCAGAGACCTCCACAGCAGGCACACACACAACTGCTACCCCACTACAATACCCACATCTCACATAGTTCACAATGTCAGTGTGCCACACAGTCACTTGCCTTCGGGCTAAACAACACACATAATACACTTGTGATAGGTGACACTTATTGTCAGACACACTGATGTACCACTCACCAGCCCATACAAGGGAATAGTCCCTTTGTGCTGTCTGTCGTGTGCCAGGATCTGCCACATAACACATGCAGTCAGGTCACTACAAAGCAAGTACAGGACTGGCACCATCATTGTCCATGCTGGTGCGTAAAACCTCAGACATTACTCCCTGGACCACATGACATGGTACATGGAGGAACAGTGTCATCATGTAGCCCAGGCCAGTATGACCCTGACCTTGTCTAGCATCTTACACCCACCAAGTATGATGTCACAGTATACAGACAAACATATCACATTTAACACTTGGCTAACAGATTGGTGTCATTCATAGGGGATACAGTGTCTGTCAGCCTGTGGTGACATGCTCAACATGCCACGTAGCTTCACTATGGACAGCTTGCACCTGTCACCCTTGGACCTTTGAATGCTGGCTAAGGCTCTTGCTACCACCATAGTGCATTTGTTGAGCAGGGCTCAAAAGACAAACCCACCTACATAGACATTACAGGTTAAATAACACTAAGGGTAATGCTGCTCAACACCAGATGTGTTACCCTCATATTGTGACCACTCAGGACTCTCCTCAGTATGGGGGATAGCAATATATGTGCACTAACAGACGCCTAGTTCAGGGTCACATATGCACACCAGCACTACCAGGTTATGTTTCATACCATGCTTTCTGACCACAGGACTTGGAACAGACAACACAACTAGGGAGTGTATCCATATACATCACAGATACACACACCTCTGGGTTAGTGGCACTGCACTAAGCATCACAGACCATACATATACAACTACCATTGTGCGAAACTGCCTTTCAGTTTGTTGCCTACTACAGACCACCCTCCCATACTCAGGAACCACACTCGGCTTTCCTGGGAACAGTGGAGGATATGATGGTCTCCACAAACACCATTATATTGGGTGACATCAGATACACGAATATTGACTGGGGATACTACTCAAGCCGCAACAACCTCGCCATACAGTCACTACAATTTGTAAATTCATATGCTATGGCACAACCAGTCACCACAGCCACAAGGGGGAATACATATTGGACCTGATCATCACCAACATGGGGACTCTATGTTCCACACCAGCAATATACCCCTCATTGGTAAGGTCGGAACATACATCTATCTCACTGGACATACATATACACTCCACACACCCATCCTGGGTAATCTTGGTGAACTTCTGATGAGCCAACGTCTCACTTCACCAAAGCAAGGTGGTATCCTTCAGAGACCCTGAGACAGTGTCAAATACAGCTCCGACTGCTGAATCCTTTACATACACATTCTATGGACTCCTAGTGGACTGCATGGATTGTGCTACCCCAAATAACAACAAGACTCACTCCTCCAATGGCAGGGGACCTGTCTGGTAGACACCAGCCATTAATAAGCTGTACAATGTCAGGAGGAAGCTACTACATGATAGAGCACAATCCCAGATGGGGAAAGCATCTGTGATCTGTACTAGCAGACAGCTATGATCACTCATGTACTTATCTAAGGTCTTCTTCTCACAGACAATTGCACCAGACATGTAGGACTATCACAAGGCCTTTGTCAGTTATGTCAGGAACCTGGGTGGACACTCACTGATATGCTGTGAGTTACTGCATACTGACTACACTTACCCTGAACCCACTGGCATAGCCAACATCCTGGCAAACAGGTTCAGTGCAGATGTCTCCCCCCATCCCCCCTAGGGAGCAACTATCCATCCCAACAGAGTGTAACCTCCCTGACACCACACAGTAACAGGTGAGTGCTGCCCTCCCCAAAGCATACATTACAGCATCAATGGGACCAGTTGGTGTCCCGGCCTGCATCTTACACGAGCTTCATGACAGATGTAACCCTCACATTACATCACTGTGCAATATCAGAGTTACTACAGGATATGTACCCATGGAATGGCGTACAGCGACAGTGGTCCCACTCCACATAGTTGGTGCCAGAATGGACCACAGACAATAT